>NC_092007.1:10272723-10307723 GCF_044704955.1 Pristiophorus japonicus | reverse complement strand
GTCGGGCAGCTGGAGGTTGGGCCGAGGCCTGAAGCTGTGGGAGGTCAGTTAGCCAGAGGTCGGAGGGGAAGGTACTGAGGGGGCGCTGCACTGTCGGAGGTGCCATCTTTTGCCATGAGATGTTAACATAAGAACATAAGAATTAGGAACAGGAGTAGGCCATCTAACCCCTTGAGCCTGCTCCGCCACTCAACAAGATCATGGCTGATCTGGCCGTGGACTCAGCTCCACTTACCCGCCCTCTCCCCGTAACCCTTAATTCCCTTATTGGTTAAAAATCTATCTATCTGTGACTTGAATACATTCAATGAGCTAGCCTTAACTGCTTCCCTGGGCAGAGAATTCCACAGATTCACAACCCTCTGGGAGAAGAAATTCCTTCTCAACTCGGTTTTAAATTGGCTCCCCCGTATTTTGAGGCTGTGCCCCCTAGTTCTAGTCTCCCCAACCAGTGGAAACAACCTCTCTGTCTCTATCTTGTCTATCCCTTTCATTATTTTAAATGTTTCTATAAGATCACCCCTCATCCTTCTGAACTCCAACGAGTAAAGACCCAGTCTACTCAATCTATCATCATAAGGTAACCCCCTCATCTCCGGAATCAGCCTAGTGAATCGTCTCTGTACCCCCTCCAAAGCTAGTATATCCTTACTTAAATAAGGTGACCAAAACTGCACGCAGTACTCCAGGTGCGGCCTCACCAATACCCTGTACAGTTGCAGCAGGACCTCCCTGCTTTTGTACTCCATCCCTCTCGCAATGAAGGCCAACATTCCATTCGCCTTCCTGATTACCTGCTGCACCTGCAAACTAACTTTTTGGGATTCATGTACAAGGACCCCCAGGTCCCTCTGCACCACAGCATGTTGTAATTCCTCCCCATTCAAATAATATTCCCTTTTACTGTTTTTTTTTCCCAAGGTGGATGACCTCACACTTTCCGACATTGTATTCCATCTGCCAAATCTTAGCTCATTCGCTTAACCTAGCCAAATCTCTTTTCAGCCTCTCTGTGTCCTCTACACAACCCGCTTTCCCACTAATCTTAGTGTCATCTGCAAATTTTGTTACACTACACTCTGTCCCCTCTTCCAGGTCATCTATGTATATTGGAAACAGTTGTGGTCCCAGCACCGATCCTTGTGGCACACCACTAACCACTGATTTCCAACCCGAAAAGGACCCATTTATCCCGACTCTCTGCTTTCTGTTCGCCAGCCAATTCTCTATCCATGCTAATACATTTCCTCTGACTCCGCGTACCTTTATCTTCTGCAGTAACCTTTTGTGTGGCACCTTATCGATTGCCTTTTGGAAATCTAAATACACCACATCCATCGGTACACCTCTATCCACCATGCTCGTTATATCCTCAAAGAATTCTAGTAAATTAGTTAAACATGATTTCCCCTTCATGAATCCATGCTGCGTCTGCTTGATTGCACTATTCCTATCTAGATGTCCCACTATTTCTTCCTTAATGATAGTTTCAAGCATTTTCCCCACTACAGATGTTAAACTAACCGGCCTACAGTTACCTGCCTTTTGTCTGCCCCCTTTTTTAAACAGAGGCGTTATATTAGCTGTTTTCCAATCCGCTGGTACCTCCCCAGAATCCAGAGAATTTTGGTAGATTATAACGAATGCATCTGCTATAACTTCCGCCATCTCTTTTAATACCCTGGGATGCATTTCATCAGGACCAGGGGACTTGTCTACCTTGAGTCCCATTAGGCTGTCCAGCACTACCCCCCTAGTGATAGTGATTGTCTCAAGGTCCTCCCTTCCCACATTCCTGTGACCAGCAATTTTTGGCATGGTTATTGTGTCTTCCACTGTGAAGACCGAAGCAAAATAATTGTTTAAGGTCTCAGCCATTTCCACATTTCCCATTATTAAATCCCCCTTCTCATCTTCTAAGGGACCATCATTTACTTTAGTCACTCTTTTCCGTTTTATATATCTGTAAAAGCTTCTGTTTTTATGTTTTGCGCAAGTTTACCTTCGTAATCTATCTTTCCTTTCTTTATTGCTTTTTTAGTCATTCTTTGCTGTTGTTTAAAATTTTCCCAATCCTCTAGTTTCCCACTAACCTTGGCCACCTTATACGCATTGATCTTTGATTTGATACTCTCCTTTATTTCCTTGGTTATCCACGGCTGGTTATCTCTTCTCTTACCGCCCTTCTTTTTCACTGGAATATATTTTTGTTGCGCACTATGAAAGAGCTCCTTAAAAGTCCTCCACTGTTCCTCAATTGTGCCACCGTTTAGTCTGCGTTTCCAGTCTACTTTAGCCAACTCTGCCCTCATCCCACTGTAGTCCCCTTTTTTTAAGCATAGTACGCTCGTTTCTGACACAACTTCCTCACCCTCAATCTGTATTACAAATTCAACCATACTGTGATCACTCATTCCGAGAGGATCTTTTACGAGGAGATCGTTTATTTTTCCTGTCTCATTACACAGGACCAGATCTAAGATAGCTTGCTCCCTTGTAGGTTCTGTTACATTCTGTTCTAAGAAACAATCCCGTATGCATTCTATGAATTCCTCCTCCAGGCTACCCCGTGCGATTTGAGTTGACCAATCGATATGTCGGTTAAAATCCCCCATGACTACTGCCGTTCCTTTTTCGCATGCCTCCATTATTCACTTGATTATTGCCCGCCCCACCGTGAAGTTATTATTTGGGGGCCTATAAACTACGCCCACCAGTGACTTTTTCCCCTTACTATCTCTAATCTCCACCACAATGATTCAACATTTTGTTCATTAGAGCCAATATCGTCTCTCACAACTGCCCTGATATCATCCTTTATTAACAGAGCTACCCCACCTCCTTTCCCTTCTTGTCTATCTTTCCGAATCGTCAGATACCCCTGTATGTTTAATTCTCAGTCTTGGCCACCCTGCAACCATGTTTCTGTAATGGCCACCAAATCATACCCATTTGTAATGATTTGTGCCGTCAACTCATTTACTTTATTTCGAATGCTGCGTGCATTTAGGTAGAGTGTTTTAATCCTAGTTTTTAAACCACAATTTTTAGTTTTGACCCCTCCTGCAGCCCCTTTATATTCAGTGGCTCTTTTTGTTTTTTGCCTTGGGTTTCTCTGCCCTCCACTTTTACTCATCTCCTTTCTGTCTTTTGCTTTTGTCTCCTTTTTGTTTCCCTCTGTCTCCCTGCATTGGTTCCCATCCCCCTGCCATATTAGTTTAACTCCTCCCCAACAGCACTAGTAAACACTCCCCGTAGGATATTGGTTCCGGTCCTGCCCAGGTGCAGTCCGGTTTGTACTGGTACCACCTCCCCCAGAACCTGTTCCAATGTCCCAGGAATTTGAATCCCTCCCTGCTGCACCACTGCTCAAGCCACGTATTCATCTGTGCTATCCTGCGATTCCTACTCTGACTAGCACGTGGCACTGGTAGCAATCCCGAGATTACTACTTTTGAGGTCCTACTTGTTAATTTAGCTCCTAGCTCCTTAAATTCGTCTCGTAGGACCTCATCCCTTTTTTTTACCAATGTTAAACCGACGTCTGCTCTCGAAGGTGGACATCAAAGATCCCACAGCCAATATTTCGAAGAAGAGCAGGGGAAAGTAATCCCCGGTGTCCTCGGAAGTATTTGTTCTTCAACCAACATCACTAATACAGATTATCCGGTCGTTATCACATTGCTGTTTGTGAGAGCTTGCTGTGTGCAAATTGGCTGCCGTGCTTCACACATTGCAATCGTGACCACACTTCAAAAGTCCTTCACTGGCGGTGAAGTGCTTTGCGATGCCGAGGAGGAGAAAGTTGCAGTAGAAATGCAAGTCTGTCTTTTCAGGGATGAACCTGGGGTGTGAAGAACCAGTCTGAATGTACGGAAGGTTTAAGGACAATAATTGTGGGAAACTCTCTCTTAGCTCGACTGTTATTTTGCTGAAATAATTGTGAACTCGATCGCAGTGAGGGAGGGCCCCGTTATAATCCTCCCCCTCCCCATCTCTCTCTCCCCCCAAATTCCCCCCTCCTCTCTCTCGTCTCTCCTGCTCTCTTCCTCCATTGGCAGCTGTGCCTTCAGCTGCCTGGGCCCTAAGCTCTGGAATTCCCTCCCTAAACCTCTCCACCTCCCTCGCTCCCCACGTTTAAGATGCTCCTTAAAACCCACCTCTTTGACCAAGCTTTAGGTCACCTATCCCAATATCCCCTTACGTGGCTCGGTGTCAAATTTAGTCTGGTTAACTGCTCCTGTGAAGGGCCTTGGGCCCTAATAGGTGCTATATAAATGCAAGATGTTGCTGCGATTGACCTCCCGGAGATCACAGTGACAGTCGGGTACATTCCCAACTTCGTGCTGCTCCAGCCACTAACTCCTGGTTGTCTCGGTTACGCCCCTGGTGCAGCCCTGAACTACAGGCCTGAGGCCTAGTCAAGGGCCTCCCAATAAAAAGACCCACAACAAAGCAGCGCGCTCTGTACTCTCACCTGCTTCCACGCACCTCACTATAACCTGCAGTCCGACTAACCAGCTCTTAATCCTAAAGAGAGAAGAGACGAGAAGGTTTAGGGTCGAAGAATTTGGTTTTCGGCCTAAAAAACAGGCTCCAAGTTCATCCTGTCACTTCCTTCAAATGCAAGTTGTTGGTGTTGCAGATTTTAATTTAAGTTCGACGTGACATATTGTCAAAGTGAAGGTTCGGTAAATAATGGGAACTGTGTGCCTGTGTGTCCATGTGATACCCCATCACCCCCAGGGAAGGGGGAGGATGGGGGCAGCTGGGATTCTGCTAACAGTGTGATTTGTCCCGAAATTCAGATCAGTATCGGGAGCACTGCGGAGTACTGTGCACAGTCTTGGTCTCCTTATCTAAGGAAGGACACATCTGCCATGGAGGCGGTTCAACGGAGGTTCACTGGATTGGTTGCGGGATGAGAGGGCTGTCTTACGATGAGGGATTGTGTAGAACGGGCCTATACTCTCTGGAGTTGAGAAGAATGAGAGCTGATCTCATTGAATCGTGCAAGATTCTGAGAGGGATTGACAGGGTAGATGCTGAGAGGATGTTGCCCCCCGGGCTGGGGAGTCTAGAACCAGGGGTCACAGACTCAGGATAAGGGGTCGGCCATTTAGGACTGAGATGAGGAGGAATTTCTTGACTCAGAGGGTTGTAAATCTTTGGAATTCTCTGCTCCCGAAGACTGTAGATGCTGAGTCTCTGAATGTATTCAGGGCTGAGATCGAGAGATTTTTGGGGTCCAGAGGAATCAAGGGATATGGAGATCGGGCAGGAAATTGGACTTGAGGTCGATTATCAGCCATGATCGTGTTGAATGGCGGAGCAGGCTCGAAGGGCCATATGGCCGACTCCTGCTCCTATTTCTTAGGTTCTTAAATTCCTCCTGGGACCTTTATAAATCACTGGTGAGGCCTCAACTGGAGTATTGTGTCCAATTCTGGGCGCCGCATGTTAGGCAAATGTCAAGGCCGCGCAGAGGGTTTGGAGGAGAAGCTGGGGCTGTTCTCCTTCGAGCAGAGAAGGTTAAGGGGAGATTTAATCGAGGTGTTCAGAATCACGAGGGGTTTTTGATAGAGTGAATCAGGAGACACTGTTCCCAGGGGCAGGAGGGGGGGTAACCAGAGGCACACAGATTGACGATAATCAGTAAAGAACCCGAGGCGACATGAAGCAGTTGCTGGTGCTGGCCAGTAGGTGATGCTGCAGAGGGAGGTTCTGAAGCCTCTTCCCACATTCCCCAATGTGGGAGCACCTTCCTGACAAGGACTGCAGTGGGTCAGGTCACGATGGTCAAGAAATGAGGCTCTGCCAGACCCACCCACACTGTCAACAGGGAAAATAATAAACAAATTGCCTGTTGTTCCCGCACATTGGTGGGATATTTGGGACGTTATCATCTCTCACACAGGGAGAGTGATCAATGGGTTACACATCTAAAGGTGTTCCTGAGACACGGTTTGGACACAGTCTGTAACAGTAATACTGAGATATAATACACAGGGAGTGATCAATGGGTTACACAGCTAAAATGTGCCAGTGCAGCCTTTATCCGCCTGAGAAAGAGAGTGTTCGAAGACCAGGCCCTCAAATCCACCACCAAGTTCATGGTCTGCAGGGCTGTAGTAATACCCGCCTTCCTGTATGGCTCAGAGACATGGACCGTGTATAGTGGACACCTCAAGTCGCTGGAGAAATACCACCAATGATGTCTCCGCAAGATCCTGCAAATCCCCTGGGAGGACAGATGCACCAACGTTAGCGTCCTCGACCAGGCCAACATCCCCAGCATCGAAGCACTGACCACACTCGACCAGCTCCGTTGGGCAGGCCACATTGTTCACATGCCAGACACGAGACTCCCAAAGCGAGCGCTCTACTCGGAACTCCCACACGGCAAACGAGCCAAAGGTGGGCAGAGGAAACGTTACAAGGGACCACCCTCAAAGCCTCCCTGAAAAAGTGCAACATCCCCACCGACACCTGGGAGTCCCTGGCCCAAAGACCAGTCCGCCCTAAGTGGAGGAAGTGCATCCGGGAGGGCGCTGAGCACCTCGAGTCTCGTCGCCGAGAGCGTGCAGAAACCAAGCGCAGGCAGCGGAAGGAGCGTGCGGCAAACCAGTCCCACCCTCCCCTTCCCTCAACATCTATCTGTCCCACCTGTGACAGGGACTGTGGTTCTCGTATTGGACTGTTCAGCCACCTGAGGACTCAATTTTAAGAGTGGAAGCAAGTCTTCCTCGATTCCGAGGGACTGCCTATGATGACCCGGGAGGTGCACAAAGGGTGGCCCACCGGTTTTCTCCGCCATCTTTCCCGCTGCACTGTCTCTGCCTCGACGGCAGGGCCGAGATGAAGAACTCGCGGTGCCCTGAGGAAGTACCCCTATCTCGGTGCCTTCAGTCATTGGAGTTGGCATTCAGTCAGGAGCACATAGCGCCACTTGGGGTCCTCGCCACCTCACATGGGCAGCTCCGTGGCACATTCACCATTTTGCAGCACCACAATTGAAGACCATATCTTCTGGAACACTAACCGTGGCCCAGCTCAGTCTGGGCACAGGGACCGATGATCTGCTGGGTGCAAAACCATTTCTCTTTCTGCTTGGATGTGCACTAGATTCTCCAGGGTGGGTTTGAACATGGCAAAGTGGAGGCCCAGGGTATCGATGGCGGTGTGCAGGGTACAATCAATCGTTGACATGGGATGGTGACTCAAAGAGTCATGCAATACTTACTGTGCAAGACACCCATGCTGCTCCCAGTACACTTCACTCTGTTCCGATCAATATTGGCATTGCATAAAACACTACTACCCAAATGTTTCAGAGTCTTCATGCGAGTCCAGCAACTAAACCCGTGCTAGCAATGTTCCACTCGGGCCGATGAATGTCCAGTTAATTATTTTTCAGCGATGTGGTTGAGGGAAAGATCATCATAGGCAGTCCCTCGGAATCGAGGAAGACTTGCTTCCACTCTTAAAATGAGTCCTTTGGTGGCTGAACAGTCCAATACGAGAGCCACAGTCCCTGTCACAGGTGGGACAGATAGTCGTTGAGGGAAGGGGAGGGTGGGACTGGTTTGCCGCATGCTCCTTCCGCTGCCTGCGCTTGGTTTCTGCATGCTCTCGGCGACGAGACTCGAGGTGCTCAGCGCCCTCCCGGATGCACTTCCTCCACTTAGGGCGGACTGGTCTTTGGGCCAGGGACTCCCAGGTGTCAGTGGGGGTGTTGCACTTTATCAGGGAGGCTTTGAGGGTGGTCCCTTGTAACGTTTCCTCTGCCCACCTTGGGTTCGTTTGCCGTGAAGGAGTTCCGAGTAGAGCGCTTGCTTTGGGAGTCTCGTGTCTGGGGCATGCGGACAATGTGGCCCTGCCCAGCGGAGCTGATCGAGTGTGAAAGAAAGGCCTGGCTAGCAAGAGAAATCCCTGCTCTTCGAGCCGTGCTGTGGGATCAGGTAAACGGGAACTTGCTGCCTCATCCAAAGGGGAGCACCTCCAATAGTGCAGCACTCTTTCAGTGTGTCAGCTTGTGTTATGACATGACCCCAGCGAAAAGAGTGCTGGAAACAGAGTCAAGCTGATACTATTCGCTATAACCCACTCACTACCTGTGACAATGGCAAGATGTCAGTTGGGAAAATAAGTCTCCCTCATAGCTTCAGGCATACTGAAAGCTCCTAACCTTCAGCTTGTGAGTACATCAATCAATGGCCACTACACTTTGCAACTGAGGGCTCAATGGACATATATGTATTAATACCCGACCTCCTGTATGGCTCAGAGACATGGACCATGTACAGTAGACACCTCAAGTCGCTGGAGAGATACCACCAACGATGCCCCCGCAAGATCCTGCAAATCCCCTGGGAGGACAGACGCACCAACGTTCGTGTCCTCGGCCAGGCCAACATCCCCAGCATCGAAGCACTGACCACACTCGACCAGCTCCGCTGGGCAGGGCCACATTGTCCGCATGCCCCCAAAGCGAGCGCTCTACTTGGAACTCCTTCACGGCAAACGAGCCCAAGGTGGGCAGAGGAAACGTTACAAGGGACCACCCTCAAAGCCTCCCTGATAAAGTGCAACATTCCCACCGACACCTGGGAGTCCCTGGCCCAAAGACCAGTCCGCCCTAAGTGGAGGAAGTGCATCCGGGAGGGCGCTGAGCACCTCGAGCAGAAACCAAGCGCAGGCAGCGGAAGGAGCGTGCGGCAAACCAGTCCCACCCTCCCTTTCCCTCAACCACTGTCTGTCCCACCTGTGACAGGGACCGTGGTTCCCATATTGAACTGTTCAGCCACCTAAGGACTCATTTTAAGAGTGGAAGCAAGTCTTCCTCGATTCCGAGGGACTGCCCGTGATGATGATGATGATGGGGTCACCCTCCCCAACTACATGCGTCTCATGGGTCACGTCAAGACCAGAGTCTCTTCCCCTTCCTTTCCTTCACCAATTTGCGCCCTTTACCCTTCCCTATCCAGAAGTGGGCGGCTCATGCTGGGGTACACTGCCGCTGGCAGCAGTGGCTCTTCAGTGCTTCACCCAACTGGCCACTTTTCACACAACTGAACTTACACATGCTGAGCCAAACACTGTTCACATCCAACCTGCATACACACGCACTGCCAGCCGGAGTCACCAGGTGGCGACCAGGAGCAGGAACCCACGCCAAGCTTCCCATCCCGAATCCATGGAACTGAGCCAACTGCAACAACCCTCCAGCTGGCTGAGTGGAGACCGCCTAAATCAGCAGTGGCCACAGGGACACGAGTTTCCCAAGCCTACATGGCTCTTGACTGCACTGGGCAGTGCGTTTAGCAGCAAGACATTCTATTCATGTCTCGACATGATTCATTGGCACTTCCTTCAAAACAAGTCAGAGGTTCAATATTAGTGAGTAAACATGCCTCAGTGGAGCTACCCATCACACGTGAACCAATTCCCGCCATGAACCTCAGGCTTCAAAATTGGCCCAGAGCAGGACTGACAAATCGGTGCCAATAAGAATAGATTTGCTACATTATAAAATGCCACATGCCTCACAGTGATCTCACTAATAATCAAAAGGTAATTAAAGGCCAAGGTTAACCACAGTGCTGAAACCGTTACAAGGAACCACTCTCAAAGCCTCCCTGATAAAGTGCAACATCCCCACCGACACCTGGGAGTCCCTGGGCCCAAAGACCAGTCCCGCCCTAAGTGGAGGAAGTGCATCCGGGAGGGCGCTGAGCACCTCGAGTCTCGTCGCCGAGAGCGTGCAGAAACCAAGCGCAGGCATAATAAGAACATAAGAACATAAGAATTAGGAACAGGAGTAGGCCATCTAGCCCCTCGAGCCTGCTCCACCATTCAATAAGATCATGGCTGATCTGGCCGTGGACTCAGCTCCACTTACCCGCCCTCTCCCCGTAACCCTTAATTCCCTTATTGGTTAAAAATCTATCTATCTGTGACTTGAATACATTCAATGAGCTAGCCTCAACTGCTTCCTTGGGCAGAGAATTCCACAGATTCACAACCCTCTGGGAGAAGAAATTCCTTCTCAACTCGGTGTTAAATTGGCTCCTCCGTATTTTGAGACTGTGCCCCCTAGTTCTAAACTCCCCGACCAGTGGAAACAACCTCTCTGCCTCGATCTTGTCTATCCCTTTCATGATTTTAAATGTTTCTATAAGATCACCCCTCATCCTTCTGAACTCCAACGAGTAAAGACCCAGTCTACTGGGCTGGGCTGGCGTGTTGTTGGCCCTGCGGGGCTGCTGGTTGAGCCTGGCCTTGCTGGGCTGTTGGGCGTGATGGGTTCGATTTCCTGGTCTGGCGTGATGTCATTGACCCAGGCAGCGGAAGGAGCGTGCGGCAAACCAGTCCCATCCTCCCCTTCCCTCAACCACTGTCTGGCCCGCCTGTGACAGGGACTGTGGCTCTCGTATTGGACTGTTCAGCCACCTAAGGACTCATGTTAAGAGTGGAAGCAAGTCTTCCTCGATTCCGAGGGACTGCCTATGATGATGACAGTCAGCAAAACAGAGCATTGGAACAAACCCAAGACCCAAGGCTCCTTGCAACGTTAGCCTGTGCTGCCATCTCCAGAGAGTTATTCCACAATCCCAGTTGCCCCAGTGCATTCCCCACCCTCCCGAGACTTACTCTGCAACCCCACTGTACCAGTTGGACCTTATAGCAAGTGACCATTGTTGTGTTCCTAACACAGATGAGACTGCACACAGGGAGGTTAGAGTAACAGTGACATCAGTCTTTAATAAGACACTCCAGAGTGAAGAACAGGCCTTAGGGGCCGGCTTATATACAGTGCTCCCAAGGGATGCTGGGATCCCTTGGGACTTCAGGGGATGCGCTCCCTGGTGGAAGAACATGGGAGTGCATGCTTTACAGATACACAACATCACTCCCCCCACAAAGTCAAAGTGAAAACTATTTACAAGGTGAGGCGGTCGGGAGCCTTTCTTTCCCTGGTGGACCGCCTCGGTACAAATGTCTGTTCTGTTGTGTTGGCTGTGCCCTCGCTGGGCTGGCGTGTTGTTGGCCCTGCGGGGCTGCTGGGTGAGCCTGGCCTTGCTGAGCTGTTGGGCGTGATGGGTTCGATTTCCTGGTCCGGGGTGGTGTCGTTGATCCTTTGGGTGTGTGTTGTGGGCTCGAAAAAGGTGGTGTCTGCTGTGGGTTGTTCAGGGCAGTCTGTGAACCGCAGCCTCGTTTGGTCCAGGTGCTTTCTGCAAATTTGTCCATTGTCTGGTTTGACGACAAACACCCTACTCCCTTCTTTAGCTATCGCCGTGCCCGCGATCCACTTGGGACCATGTCCATAGTTTAGCACATACACAGGGTCATTCAGATCAATTTCCCGTGACACAGTGACGTGACCATCGTTTACATTTTGTTGCTGCCGCCTGCTCTCTACCTGATCATGCAGGTTGGGGCGAACCAGCGATAGTCTGGTTTTAAGTGTCCTTTTCATGAGTAGCTCAGCCGGGGACACCCCTGTGAGCGAGTGGGGTCTCGTGCAGTAGCTGAGCAGTACTCGGGACAGGCGGGTTTGGAGTGATCCTTCTGTGACTCGTTTGAGGCTCTGTTTGATGGTTTGTACTGTCCGCTCTGCCTGCCCATTGGAGGCTGGTTTAAACGGGGCCGAGGTGACATGTTTGATCCCATTGCGGGTCATGAATTCTTTAAATTCGGCACAGGTGAAACATAGCCCGTTGTCACTGACCAGTATGTCAGGTAGGCCGTGGGTGGCAAACATGGCCCTCAGGCTCTCAATGGTGGCGGTGGAGGTGCTTCCCGACATTATTTCACATTCAATCCATTTTGAAAAAGCATCCACCACCACCAGGAACATTTTACCGAGAAACGGGCCCGCATAGTCGACATGGATCCTCGACCATGGTCTGGAGGGCCAGGACCACAAACCTAGTGGTGCCTCTCTGGGTGCGTTGCTCAACTGAGCACACACGCTGCATTGCCGTACACAGGACTCTAAGTCAGAGTCGATACAGGGCCACCACACGTGGGATCTGGCTATCGCTTTCATCATTACTACACCCGGGTGTGTGTTGTGGAGATCTGAGATGAATGTCTCTCTGCCATTTTTGGGTAGCACTACGCGGTTACCCCACAACAGGCAGTCTGCCTGAATGGACAGCTCGTCCTTTCGCCGCTGGAACGGCTTGATTAGCTCTTACATTTCAACGGGGATGCTGGCCCAGCTCCCATGCAGTACACAGTTTTTTACTAGGGACAGCAGAGGATCTTGGCTGGTACAAGTCCTAATCTGGCGGGCTGTGACAGGTGATTTATCATTTTCAAACTCTTCCATGACCATCAACAAGTCTGCGGGCTGTGCCACCGTCAACAAGTTTGCAGGCTGCGCCATTTCCACCCCTGTAGTGGGCAATGGTAGCCGACTGAGAGCATCCGCACAGTTCTCGGTGCCTGGCCTGTGGCGGATGGTATAGTTATACGCTGATAGCGCGAGTGCCCACCTTTGTATGCGGGCTGAGGCATTAGTATTTATCCCCTTGTTTTCAGTGAACAGGGATATGAGGGGCTTCCAGCTCATATTTGAGGCCAAACAGGTACTGATGCATTTTCTTTACCCTGAACATACACACTTATACCTCTTTCTCAATCATGCTGTAGGCACTCTCGGCTTTAGAAAAGCTCCTGGAGGCATAGGCGACAGGTTGCAACTTCCCCGCAACGTTAGCTTGTTGTAATACACACCCGACTCCGTACGACAATGCGTCACATGCTAGCACAAGTCTTTTACACGGGTTATACAATACAAGCAGCTTGTTGGCGCATAAAATGTTTCTGGTTTTCTCAAAAGCAATTACTTGTTTTTTTCCCAATATCCAGTTCTCACCTTTACGCAATAACACATGTCGGGGCTCTAAGAGGGTGCTTAACCCAGGTAGGAAGTTACCAAAATAGTTGAGGAGTCCCAGGAACGACCGCAGCTCCGTGACGTTCTGTGGCCTGGGCGCGTTCCTGATAGCCTCTGTCTTGGCGTCTGTGGGCCGAATGCCGTCCGCCGCGATCTTTCTCCCCAAAAACTCTACTTCTGTTGCCATGAAGATGCATTTCGACCTCTTCAGCCGCAGCGCTACGTGATCCAGTCGCTGGAGGACCTTCTCCAGGTTTTGTAGGTGCTCGACGGTGTCCCGACCCATGACCAATATGTCGTCCTGAAAAACCATCGTGTATGGTACCGACTTGAGTAGGCTCTCCATGTTTCTCTGGAAGATCGCTGCAACTGACCGAATTCCAAATAGGCATCTGTTGTAGATGAACAGTCCCTTGTGCGTGTTGATGCAGGTGAGGCCCTTCGAAGACTCTTCCAGCCCCTGCATCAGGTCGAGCTTGGTGAACGTCTTGCCTCCTGGCAGCGTCGCAAATAGGTCGTCTGCCTTCGGTTGCGGGTATTAGTCCTGTAGCGAGAAACGATTAATAGTTACTTTATAATCGCCGCAAATCCTGACCGTGCCATCACTTTTGAGTACTGGAACAATTGGGCTGGCCCACTCGCTGAATTCCACTGGTGAGATGATGCCCTCGCATTGCAGCCTGTCCAACTCAATTTCCACTCTCTCCCTCATCATGTGAGGTACCGCTCGCGCCTTGTGGTGAATGGGTCGTGCCTCTGGGACCAAGTGGATCCGTATCTTTGCCCCGGAAAAGTTTCCAACGCCTGGCTCAAAAAGGGAAGGAAATTTGTTAAGAACCTGGGTACATGAGGCCTCATCGACATGTGATAGCGCTCGGATGTCATCCCAGTTCCAGCAGATGACTCCTTCCAAGCAGTGTGGGGCCATCACCCGGGCCAATCCAGAGTGGCAGTTCGTGCACCGTGCCCTCGTAGGTGACCTTGACCATGGCGCTGCCCAGGACAGTGATAAGCTCTTTGGTGTACGCTCTCAGTTTCGTGTGGATGGGGCTCAGGGCTGGTCTGAGTGCCTTGTTGCACCCAGTCTCTCAAACATCTTTTTACTCATGATGGATTGGCTAGCGCCAGTGTCCAGTTCCATGGCTACGGGTAAGCCATTCAATTTTACGTTTAGCATTATAGGTGGACATTGCATCTCAAATGTGTGCATCCCGTGTACTTTAGCATCTCACTTCTTGAGGCTCGAAATTGCTTTGATCCACCATGGACTGATCTTCCTCTGCCACGTGATGGTTAGCAGGTTTTGCAGAGTTTGCAGCTCGTCTGCAAGCTCGTTGGAGGTGCCCCATTGTTCCACAGCTCTTGCAAACATACCCTTTGAAGCGGCATGAATAAGCTGAATGGAAGCCTCCACAACGTCAACAAGGTATGAATTGCCTTGCATTCATCCTTTGTTGCATACTCTGCGTCATCTGGGTCACCTGAGGCCTGCTGGCAGTTGCAGACTCGTGGTTTCTGCCCTGTACATTTCTGCTCGCAAACACAGTTCCAGTTAATTTCTGAACTTTGCCAGCACTTGTGTGCTGAGAGATTTGTTTGGTGTTCTCACTGGTGGACATAAACACCTGTGCTATCGCAATGGTCTTACTGAGGTCGGTGTCTCTACAGTCAAAAGTTTTCGTAGGATGGTCTCGTGGCCAATGCCCAGTACAAAAAATCTCTGAGCGTTTGCTCCAGGTAGCCATCAAACTCACATTGTCCTGCAAGTCGCCTTAGCTCGGCGACGTAGCTCACCACTTCCTGACCTTCGGATCGCTGGCACGTGTAGAACCAATACCTCGCCATCAGCATGCTCTCCCTCGGGTAAAGATGCTCCTGAACCAGTGTACACAGCTCCTCATACAACTTATCTGTGGGTTTCACTGGAGCCAGAAGATTCTTCATGAGGCTGTAGGTCGGTGCCCCGCAGACTGTGAGGAGGACCGCTCTCCTTTTTGCAGCACTTCCTTCTCCGTCCAGCTTGTTGGCGTTATATCTCAGCATTGCTGCATTAGGCAGGTCACTGAAGCCCTGTACGCGCAATAGGAGGGACTTTATCAGCTTCCCTATGACCAGGGAGGCTCAGACTGAGAGGGCTTTAGGATTCTACCGAATTGCTAACTTCCCCAAGGTGCAGGGAGCAATAGGCTGTACGCACATCGCGATGCAGGCACCTTTTCAGGATGCAGAGTTTTTCAGGAACCGCAAAGGACTCCTCTCCCTGAATGTGCAAATCGTTGTCGACCACCAGCAAATTATTATGGCAGCGAATGCTCAATTTCTGGGCAGCATCCATGATGCTCACATCCTGCGTGAGAGCGCTGTTTCTGACATGTTTACCAGTCAGCCACAAGGTCAATGCTGGATGCTTGGTGACAAAGGAAATGGCCTCGCCACCTGGCTGGTGACCCACCCCCCTGCGTAACACCCACACCGAAGCCGAGAAGTGACACAACGAGAGCCACGGAACCACTCGCAATATCGTTGAGAAAACCATGGAGTGCTTAAGCAACGCTTTAGATGCCTGGACCATTCAGGAGGCAACCTCCAATACCATCCTGAGCAGGTAGCTCAATTCGTGTTGGTGTGCTCCATGCTGCACAATTTGGCTATCAGGAGGGGACAAGAATTGCCAGAAGGGTCTGATGGTCTACCTCAGGAGAGAGAGGAAGAGGAGATGGATGTTGACCTCGGGCCAGACAATCAGGCTGACGCTGAAACCATGCCCCCTCCCCCCTCTAGACCGCTGGAAAGGGCCCGTGGTGGCTACATAGCAGCAAGACTCTTGCGTCAGCGGCTCATAAATGAGCGCTTTGCTTGAAAGAATGCAGGTGGTATTTACAAAGCTGCAACACCGCTGTGTCTGCAGCTCATACATCAGTGGTGTGCATCACCTCTCTGACAGTTGATTCAAGTGTAATTATACCATTTCATGTTCAGGAATCACCCAGTGTGTAACAGTGCAGCTATCTGAGACAATGTGCAACAAGGTTATGTTAAATAAAAAACATTTAATCCAACCATTCTGTAAAAAACACCCCGTCCCACCCCACAACAAATTTATCACATTTACATCATTACAATAGTCCCCATTTCCCGCAAAACAGAACACAAATGCAGACCAACAAGGTAGCCAGCCCCCTGGCCCCTTGCCCTGACCCACCCACCAAAATAGCAGCAGCAACCTAAAAATATGCCCCAGGCAACACCTGCGGTCATGCACCTCACTTTCCTTCTCGCCCCCCACTGCCTCTCCTCCCCTTACCCCTCCTGACTCCAAGCCTCCTGGCCGAGCAGCTCCTCCGGCGATGTTTCATTGGGGAAGGATGACGGCAGAACCGCTGCTTGGACGGATACGGGAGAGGACAGTCCAGAGGTGGGAACGTGCTCCGAGCCAGAAGCAAGATCTTCCTCCTGGCTCTCATGTGTGGTTGGCAATGGGGGGGTGCCGGCACCTTGGGGTGCAGTGCCGCGCCCAGGACCACTGGGAGCCCTCTGCCACCAATGTTCCTGGCTACCAGCTCCAGGGCCTCCTCCATCCCTTCCATGTTATATCTTATTTTGTCGGTGCCAAGTACGTTCTTGGTGCTTAGTAGGCTTTTTGCTGCTGGTGAATCTCCCTCGTGCCTCCCACAACAGCCAAACAAGCACACACCACAGCCACACACGCTTTCAGTCCCTTTCTGCTCCCTTTCTCTCGCTCTCTCCTCTTCCGCGCATGTAATGGTGACCCCTGACCTCCTGAATCATGGGAAACGAGCGTTGCCATGCCATTGCTAAGGACGGCGACACTTTATGGCAGAAGGTCAGAGAGATTTAACGCTAATGCCCGTTTAATGCTATGAGGCTGCAGAGTGACTTGGATAGGTTAGGTGAGTGTGCAAATGCATGGCAGATGAAGTATAATGTGGATAAATGTGAGGTTATCCACTTTGGTGATAAAAACAGAGAGACAGACTATTATCTGAATGGTGACAGATTAGGAAAAGGGAAGGTGCAACGAGACCTGGGTGTCATGGTACATCAGTCATTGAAAGTTGGCATGCAGGTACAGCAGGCGGTTAAGAAAGCAAATGGCATATTGGCCTTCATAGCGAGGGGATTTGAGTACAGGGGCAGGGAGGTGTTGCTACAGTTGTACAGGGCCTTGGCGAGATCACACCTGGAGTATTGTGTACAGTTTTGGTCTCCTAACTTGAGGAAGGACATTCTTACTATTGAGGGAGTGCAGTGAAGGTTCACCAGACTGATTCCCGGGATGGCGGGACTGACCTATCAAGAAAGACTGGATCAACTGGGCTTGTATTCACTGGAGTTCAGAAGAATGAGAGGAGACCTCATGGAAACGTTTAAAATTCTGCCGGGTTTAGACAGGTTAGATGCAGGAAGAATGTTCCCAATGTTGGGGAAGTCCAGAACCAGGGGTCACAGTCTAAGGATAAGGAGTGAGCCATTTAGGACTGAGATGAGGAGAAACTTCTTCACCCAGAGAGTGGTGAACCTGTGGAATTCTCTACCACAGAAAGTTGTTGAGGCCAATTCACTAAATATATTCAAAAAGGGAGTTAGATGTAGTCCTTACTACTCGGGGGATCAAGGGGTATGGAGAGAAAGCAGGAATGGGGTACTGAAGTTGCATGTTCAGCCATTAACTCATTGAATGGTGGTGCAGGCTCGAAGGGCCGAATGGCCTACTCCTGCACCTATTTTCTATGTTTCTATGTTTCAGATCGCCCGCAGTAACGGCCAATTTTTAAAATGGAAACTCGGGGTTTTGAAAATGGGCAATAATCCGGCGATCTGAAAACCCATATTTACCGCCCATGCCAGAAATAACACCCTGCAGCCTCTTAGCATCCTCCTCGCAGCTCACACTGCCACCCAGCTTCGTGTCATCTGCAAACTGGGAGATATTACATTCATGGCTGATCTTCGACCTCAACTCCACTTTCCCGCCCGATCCTTTTTTAAAAATTTGCTCCCGGGCTGTGGGTGTCACTTATCGCCCCTTGAGAAGGTGCTGGTGAGCCGCTGCCTTGAACCGCTGCAGTTCTGTGTGGTGAAAGAACTCCTTGTTAGGGAGGGAGTATTAGACGATCAGTTAACTCCCTGTTAGGAAGAGAGTATGAGACGATCTTTTATTGATAGCCCCTCGGTCTGCTCTCCCCCACAAACTAATTAAAATCTGCGTCTATCTAATTGAGTGAGATCTTGGCATTAATCCGTGTGACTGAAAGCATCCCTTCAGTTGCACAAGTGCTGATACAGACAGAAACTGGGCCTTACGTTGCGAAATTAGGTGTGTAAAAGATTGACACCCAAAACCAGGAGTTTCCAGGTGGTGTAAGAAGTTGAAAGGAGAAAGCAACGATCCAATAAATCCAATGGGGAATTCAGGAGAAACTTCTTTACCCAGAGAGGGGTGAGAATGTGGAACTCGCTCCCACAGGGAGGGGTCGAGGCGAGGAGCAGAGATACATTTAAGGGGAAGCTGGATAAACACATGAGGGAGAAAGGAATAGAAGGATATGGTGATGGGGTGAGATGAAGAGGGGCGGGAGGAGGCTGGGTGTGGAGCATAAACCCTGGCACGGAGCGGTGGGGCCGAAAGGCCTCTTCCTGTGCTGTAAACTCCATGTAGACTCCTTGATAAAGTGCAACATCCCCACCGACACCTGGGAGTCCCTGGCCCAAAGACCAGTCCCGCCCTAAGTGGAGGGAGTGCATCCGGGAGGGCGCTGAGCACCTCGAGTCTCGTCGCCGAGAGCGTGCAGAAACCAAGCGCAGGCAGCGGAAGGAGTGTGCGGCAAACCAGTCCCACCCTCCCCTTCCCTCAACCACTGTCTGTCCCACCTGTGACAGGGACTGTGGCTCTCATATTGGACTGTTCAGTCACCTGAGAACTCACTTTTAGAGTGGAAGCAAGTCTTCCTCGATTCTGAGGGACTGCCTATGATGATGATGAGACTCCATGTATGTAAAATAATATTGCAATACGCTGATACACTTGAACTGTGTGATTGTAATGATTTAGAACGTCACTTAATAACAAGTACGCAATTGCTCCTTGGCCTTGGGATGATGTCAATTGTGTGGATGGGTTAGTAAAGTTGAGGATGCATTGCTGTGCCCGATCTTTCTGTTCGACGCCTCTGGCAATGAGGGGTCACCTCACTCATTCTTGTATCTGCCGTAGTTGGTTTGGTTTGACCAGCTGCACCAGTACTTTGCACTGGGCAATGTGTTACAGTATAAAGGCCGGGTCATTTTAGGCTGGTGGTTACCGTAGACATGGATGGTAGATCGCTGTCACGTATGCACCTGTGAGCGTGCTCACAGGTTTGTCGGGCTGTTGCAGGAGTCCGTGTTCCACGGGTATGTTCAGTGTGCGAGGTTGCAGCCCCTCTTCCATTGTTTGAAGGGGCTGCTCCTCAAATTCTGGCTGCACTTCAGTCCCACACTCCTGATCTTTGGGCACTCTGTGCCGAGGGGAGCGGGCAGGTCGGAGGGCCTCCTCGTGGGGCCTGCTCCTGGGCCCTGGCCAAGGGGGCCATCAGCCGATCCAGGCAGCGGGCGGTCAAGAGGGTCATTCAGCCTGACTGCCTGCCTCTCTTCCGCGGTTACATCCGAGCCAGGGTGTCCATGGAGATGGAGCACGCGGTGTCCACCGGTACGCTCGCGGCCTTCCGCGGGAAGTGGGCGCCGGAGGGACTGGAGTGCGTCATCAACCCTGACAAGCACATTTTAATTTGATCTAAATTTCCTTTAAAGTTTTATTTGGAAATTTGTGGGTTCTGGTGCCCCTGCCAAAAAGGGCGCATTTGATTTAAAATTCTACTGAAAATAGTTGTAGAGCTGTTGAGTGGGAGTGGCTTAGCCAGTCACATGATGTTCACCAGACTCAATAAAACCCCAGCCAGTTGGGTTCGGGGGATCCACGATGGGGCAGGTGGTTGTGAGCCTGGTGGATGAATGGGTAATGTGTAGTGTGATTGTTAAACCTTTTGCTAATAAACCAACTAGTTCTGAATAGCAATGTGTTGTTATGAATTCATAAGCGAAGTTCCCATGAAGCAAATACATTACAATCGCTAACTCAATCCTATTAGAAAGGGATAAAAGATTAGTTGGACAAACTTTGATGAACATTCCGTCCATAATTAACGTAGCCTGTATTATTACATACCTGATATGTTGTCCATAGGGAAAATGTGGATCTGTATGAATATGCAAAGCACAGAAAGTCCCTGTAATTATTCAGAAATAAGAATGAATTTATCGAACTTGTAATTTTCCCCGTATGTTCTTCGCTGCCTGTTTCTTTTAGTATGTGGTTCCTTTAATCACATGATTCCAATCTGTGGGGGTGGGGTGACTCATGAGGTTACAGCTGTGGCTGAGAAGATTTTGCCATCTCTCTCTCTCTCCCTCTCATCTCTGAGTCAGAACGTCGTGGGTTCACACTCCAGAGACTTCAGCCCATATTCCAGGCGAAAGAGCAGTACTGAGGGAGCACCGTACTGTCGGAGGGGCTGTACTGAGGGAGCAGCGCACTGTCGGAGGGGCAGTACTGAGGGAGCACCGCACTGTCGGAGGGGCTGTACTGAGGGAGCGCCGTACTGTCGGAGGGGCTGTACTGAGGGAGCACCGCATTGTCGGAGGGGCAGTACTGAGGGAGCACCGTACTGTCGGAGGGGCTATACTGAGGGAGCACCGTACTGTCGGAGGGGCAGTACTGAGGGAGCACCGTACTGTCGGAGGGACAGTACTGAGGGAGCGCCGCACTGTCGGAGGGGCAGTACTGAGGGAGTGCCGCACTGTCGGAGGGGCAGTACTGAGGGAGTACCGCACTGTCGGAGGGAATGTACTGAGGGAGCACCGTACTGTTGGAGGGGCTGTACTGAGGGAGCACCGTACTGTTGGAGGGGCAGAACTGAGGGAGCGCCGCACTGTCGGAGGGGCAGTACTGAGGGAGCACCATACTGTCGGAGGGACAGTACTGAGGGAGCGCCGCACTGTCGGAGGGGCAGTACTGAGGGAGCACCGCACTGTCGGAGGGGCAGTACTGAGGGAGCACCGCACTGTCGGAGGGGCAGTACTGAGGGAGCGCCGCACTGTCGGAGGGGCAGTACTGAGGGAGCACCGCACTGTCGGAGGGGCAGTACTGAGGGAGCACCATACTGTCGGAGGGACAGTACTGAGGGAGCGCCGCACTGTTGGAGGGGCTGTACTGAGGGAGCACCGTACTGTTGGAGGGGCAGAACTGAGGGAGCGCCGCACTGTCGGAGGGGCAGTACTGAGGGAGCACCATACTGTCGGAGGGACAGTACTGAGGGAGCGCCGCACTGTCGGAGGGGCAGTACTGAGGGAGCACCGCACTGTCGGAGGGGCAGTACTGAGGGAGCACCGCACTGTCGGAGGGGCAGTACTGAGGGAGCGCCGCACTGTCGGAGGGGCAGTACTGAGGGAGCACCGCACTGTCGGAGGGGCAGTACTGAGGGAGCACCATACTGTCGGAGGGACAGTACTGAGGGAGCGCCGCACTGTCGGAGGGGCAGTACTGAGGGAGCACCGCACTGTCGGAGGGGCAGTACTGAGGGAGCACCGCACTGTCGGAGGGGCAGTACTGAGGGAGCGCCGCACTGTCGGAGGGGCAGTACTGAGGGAGCGCCGCACTGTCGGAGGGGCAGTACTGAGGAAGGCATTGCCGGACGGGAGCCGGTGTAGGTCAGCGAGCACAGGGGGCGATGGGTGAACGGGTCTTGATGCGAGAAACATTAATATAAAGGGCAAAGAAAATTTGAGGGTTAAAAAAATCAGTCCGTACAAATTTAATTTGCATAAAACTGGTTTCATGCTGTGATGCTAGTGTGGGAATTGTTAGCAGCATTTTATTTGTAATGTTTCCAAACAGGAAGAGAAGAGATTTATAAAAACCTATACGCACTCGTCTTCAATCGAGACACACCCGACTTTGTATAACTGTCGAGGGAAAGTGTCTTTCTGCATTAACTGAGGTCGACAAGGTGATAATGAATGTCACAGTATTTGCAACGCTAGATCAAGAGTTACAGGCATTCAGTTTATCCACATCAATGGGAGTATATTGGCAAGCCAAATGATTGCAATCTGTATGAGGTGGAGTGACGGATCGATTGTGGCTGAGTAGGTTTAGCACTTTCTCTCTCTCTCTCGTCTGAGTCAGAAGGTTACTGAGGGAGCGCTCTTTGTTGACTTTCGGATGCGAGGTTAAACCGAGGCCCCGCCTGCTCTCTCGGGTGGATGTAAAAGATCCCACGGCCAGTATTTGGAATAAGAGCAGGGGGAGTTCTCCCCGGAGTCCTGGGGCCAATATTTATCCCCCAATCAACATCACTAACGCAGAGGATCTGGGTCATTATCACATTGCTGTGTGTGGGAGCTTGCTGTGCGCAAATTGGCTGCCGCGTTTCCCACAATACAACAGTGACCGCACTCCAAAAGTACTTCATTGGCCGTGAGGCACTTTGGGACGTCCCGAGCTGGTGAAAGGCGCTATATAAATGCAAGCCTTACTTTTATTTTTAACTGTGTAAACAGTCGGGTTGAATACTTCAAATCAGCAGATTTGAAGAGAGAGCGACAGCTAATGAAATTTAAAATTGAGGGAGTTTGTCTCAGTCGCCTCTCATTCGCTGCACTGCTCCCGAAATTGGAACAACTACCTGTATTAATATAGCGCCTTTAATGTAGTGGAACATCCCAAGGCGCCTCACGGGTGAATTATAAGACTAAAAATTTGACACCGAGCAGCATAAGGAGAAATTAGGACCAGAGCTGGGTCAAAGAGGTCGGTTTTAAGGAGCGTCTTGAAGGAGGAAAGAGAAGTTCAGAGAGGCGGAGAGGTTTAGGGAGGGAGTTCCAGAGCTCGGGGCCCAGGCAACAGAAGGCATGGCCACCGATGGTGGAGCGATTATAATCAGGGATGGTCAGGAGGGCAGAGTTAGAGGAGAGCAGAGATCTCGGGGGTTGTAGGGGCTGGAGGAGGTTACAGAGATAGGGAGGGGTGTAGAGGCTGGAGGAGATTACAGAGATAGAGAGGGTGTAGGGGCTGGCGGAGGTTACAGAGATAGGGAGTGGTGTAGGGGCTGGAGGGATTTGTAAACAAAGATGAGAGTTTTGAAATCGAGGCGTTGCTTAAACAGGAGCCAATGTAGGTCAGTGAGCACAGGGGGTGATGGGTGAGTGGGACTCGGTGCGAGTTAGGACACGGGGGCAGTGAGCACAGGGGGTGATGGGTGAACGGGACTCGGTGCGAGTTAGGACACGGGGCAGCGAGCACAGGGGGTGATGGGTGAGCGGGACTTGGTGTGAGTTAGGACACGGGGGCAGTGAGCACAGGGGGTGATGGGTGAGTGGGACTCGGTGCGAGTTAGGACACAGGGCAGTGAGCACAGCGGGTGATGGGTGAGTGGGACTCGGTGCGAGTTAGGGCACGGGGGCAGTGAGCACAGGGGGTGATGGGTGAGCGGGACTCGGTGTGAGTTAGGACACGGGGCAGTGAGCACAGGGGGTGATGGGTGAGTGGGACTTGGTGTGAGTTAGGACACAGGGCTGTGTGCACAGGGGGTGTTGGATGAGCGGGACTCGGTGCGAGTTAGGACATGGGGCAGTGAGCACAGGGGGTGATGGGTGAGTGGGACTCGGTGCAAGTTAGGACACGGGGGCAGTGAGCACAGGGGGTGATGGGTGAGTGGGACTCGGTGCGAGTTAGGACACGGGGGCAGTGAGCACAGGGGGTGATGGGTGAACGGGACTCGGTGCGAGTTAGGACACGGAGCAGCGAGCACAGTGGGTGATGGGTGAGCGGGACTCGGTGTGAGTTAGGACACGGGGCAGTGTGCACAGGGGGTGATGGGTGAGTGGGACTCGGTGCGAGTTAGGACACAGGGCAGTGAGCACAGCGGGTGATGGGTGAGTGGGACTCGGTGCGAGTTAGGGCACGGGGGCAGTGAGCACAGGGGGTGATGGGTGAGCGGGACTCGGTGTGAGTTAGGACACAGGGCAGCGAGCACAGGGGGTGATGGGTGAGTGGGACTTGGTGTGAGTTAGGACACGGGGCAGTGAGCACAGGGGGTGTTGGGTGAGTGGGACTCGGTGTGAGTTAGGACACGGGGCAGCGAGCACAGCGGGTGATGGGTGAGTGGGACTCGGTGCGAGTTAGTACACGGGGGCAGTGAGCACAGGGGGTGATGGGTGAGTGGGACTCGGTGCGAGTTAGGACACGGGGGCAGTGAGCACAGGGAGTGATGGGTGAACGGGACTCGGTGCGAGTTAGGACACGGGGCAGCGAGCACAGGGGGTGATGGGTGAGCGGGACTCGGTGTGAGTTAGGACACGGGGCAGTGAGCACAGGGGGTGATGGGTGAGTGGGACTTGGTGTGAGTTAGGACACGGGGCAGCGAGCACAGCGGGTGATGGGTGAGTGGGACTCTGTGCGAGTTAGGACACGGGGGCAGTGAGCACAGGGGGTGATGGGTGAGTGGGACTCGGTGCGAGTTAGGACACGGGGGCAGTGAGCACAGGGGGTGATGGGTGAACGGGACTCGGTGCGAGTTAGGACACGGGGCAGCGAGCACAGGGGGTGATGGGTGAGCGGGACTCGGTGTGAGTTAGGACACGGGGCAGTGAGCACAGGGGGTGATGGGTGAGTGGGACTTGGTGTGAGTTAGGACACAGGGCAGCGAGCACAGGGGGTGATGGGTGAGTGGGACTTGGTGTGAGTTAGGACACGGGGCAGTGAGCACAAGGGGTGATGGGTGAGTGGGACTCGGTGTGAGTTAGGACACGGGGCAGCGAGCACAGCGGGTGATGGGTGAGTGGGACTCGGTGCGAGTTAGTACACGGGGGCAGTGAGCACAGGGGGTGATGGGTGAGTGGGACTCGGTGCGAGTTAGGACACGGGGGCAGTGAGCACAGGGAGTGATGGGTGAACGGGACTCGGTGCGAGTTAGGACACGGGGCAGCGAGCACAGGGGGTGATGGGTGAGCGGGACTCGGTGTGAGTTAGGACACGGGGCAGTGAGCACAGGGGGTGATGGGTGAGTGGGACTTGGTGTGAGTTAGGACACGGGGCAGCGAGCACAGCGGGTGATGGGTGAGTGGGACTCTGTGCGAGTTAGGACACGGGGGCAGTGAGCACAGGGGGTGATGGGTGAGTGGGACTCGGTGCGAGTTAGGACACGGGGGCAGTGAGCACAGGGAGTGATGGGTGAACTGGACTCGGTGCGAGTTAGGACACGGGGCAGCGAGCACAGGGGGTGATGGGTGAGCGGGACTCGGTGTGAGTTAGGACACGGGGCAGCGAGCACAGGGGGTGATGGGTGAGTGGGACTCTGTGCGAGTTAGGACACGGGGGCAGTGAGCACAGGGGGTGATGGGTGAGTGGGACTCGGTGCGAGTTAGGACACGGGGGCAGTGAGCACAGGGGATGATGGGTGAGTGGGACTCGGTGCGAGTTGGGACACGGGGTCAGTGAGCACAGGGGGTGATGGGTGAGCGGGACTCGGTGTGAGTTAGGACATGGGGCAGTGAGCACAGGGGGTGATGGGTGAGTGGGACTTGGTACGAGTTGGGACACGGGGTCAGTGAGCACAGGGGGTGATGGGTGAGCGGGACTCGGTGCGAGTTAGGACACGGGGGCAGTGAGCACAGGGGGTGATGGGTGAGCGGGACTCGGTGCGAGTTAGGACACGGGGGCAGCCGAGTTTTGGATCACCTCGAGTTTACGTCGGGTAGAACGTGGGAGACCGGCCAGGAGTGCGTTGGAATGGTCACGTCTGGAGGTAACGCAGGCAGGGATGAGGGTTTCAGCAGCGGATGAGCTGAGGCAGGGCGTGGAGACGGGCGATGTTACGGAGGGGGAAACAGGCGGGTTTAGTTATGCTGCGGGTATGTGGCCGGAAGCTCAATTCAGGGTCAGATATGAGAGCGAGGTTGGGAAGAGACTCGGTCAGCCTCAGACACTTGCCGGGGAGGGAGAGACCGAATCAGTGGAAAGGAAACGGAGTTTGTGGCAGGGACCAAATTGACTTTGGTCTTCCCGACATTTACGGGTTAAAAAGTGAGAGAATTAACACAGGCACTGGGGGATGAGAGGGGGGGACCTTTATTTCCAAGGTATGTTCCCAAAGCAGTGCCGCCTATTCACTGAGTGTAACCGGTGTCGGGGAGTGGTACTGGGCCCAAGTTTCGGGCTGCGCCGACGCCTGTTTTTCGTGCTACAAAGTGCACCTACAAAAAACTCACCTATTCTCCGGCTCCCTGCAGGTCCTCTGGAGCTGGGCGCGGAGCAGCACGAGCTGTGGGGGTGCGGAGCCAGGTCCCTGCGCTGAAACCTTTCCTGGTTATATCAGGAATGACCACTGTTCCAGCCATTTGAAATTCCACTTCTCTACACACACACACGCGCACACACACAGCCACTCGGCAATGTGCTGTTATCTCTATCTCACACACACACACACACACACACTCACAATTAACACACACTCACTCACACTCCCACTTAACACACACTCACACTGAAGTGGAGTATTTAAAATAAACCCTCAACACCAGGTCTGTGTTCGAAGATTCAAGGGTTATGAATCTGTGGAATTCTCTGCCCCAGAGAGCTGTGGAGGCTGGGTCATTGAATATATTTAAGGTGGAGATAGACAGATTGTTGAGCGATAAGGGAGTGAAGGGTTATGGGGAGCGGGCGGGGAAGTGGAGCTGAGTCCACGATCGGATCAGCCATGATCGTATTAAATGGCGGAGCAGGCTCGAGGGGCCGAATGGCCGACTCCTGCTCCTATTTCTTATGTTCTAAGCGGTCTTTATTCGCACCGGTGGGGAGGTGAGCTACTGTGGGTTTAGCCAGGTCACAGTCCAACGATACGTAGTTTCAAACAGCCTATTGTACATTCAAACGTACATGCTCAATCCTTTGGCACAATTTGATTCGTCTAACGCTCGTGTGCACAGTGACTGGTCAATTTCCTTCCGCGTCACATAACGTCACTCGCCTCTGTTTTCTGCCGAGCTCGCGTAACATCAAAGTACCGCCTTCTTAACCGAAGAAGCACATGACTGATGTGGCCACAATCTGTTGTCTTTAGCCTGACCTTTGCTCAGGCCAGGTAGTATCCCATTTGCAGTTCACTTCTGCCCCATTGTTCTGCTTTCCTACCCTCCTAGGCCCCTCGTGGCTCCATTTCTAAGCTTACCTCGGGCAGTTATTGCAAAGTCAACGTGTTATTCTCAGCATTAGCTCAACTGCCTTTTAAGCCATCTAAAGGCTGACCACTGCAAACTAGCTGTTAGTTCATTTGAGCCCCGAGGCCCCTTCTTAACCCTTTAATTATAATGAAGTATAATGTGGATAAATGTGAGGTTATCCACTTTGGTGGTAAAAACAGAGAGACAGACTATTATCTGAATGGTGACAGATTAGGAAAAGGGGAGGTGCAAAGAGACCTGGGTGTCATGGTACATCAGTCATTGAAGGTTGGCATGCAGGTGCAGCAGGCGGTTAAGAAAGCAAATGGCATGTTGGCCTTCATAGCAAGGGGATTTGAGTACAGGGGCAGGGAGGTGTTGCTACAGTTGTACAGGGCATTGGTGAGGCCACACCTGGAGTATTGTGTACAGTTTTGGTCTCCTAACCTGAGGAAGGACATTCTTGCTATTGAGGGAGTGCAGCGAAGGTTCACCAGACTGATTCCCGGGATGGCGGGACTGACCTATCAAGAAAGACTGGATCAACTGGGCTTGTATTCACTGGAGTTCAGAAGAATGAGAGGGGACCTCATAGAAACATATAAAATTCTGACGGGGTTAGACAGGTTAGATGCAGGAAGAATGTTCCCAATGTTGGGGAAGTCCAGAACCAGGGGTCACAGTCTAAGGATAAGGGGTAAGCCATTTAGGACCGAGATGCGGAGGAACTTCTTCACCCAGAGAGTGGTGAACCTGTGGAATTCTCTACCACAGAAAGTTGTTGAGGCCAATTCACTAAATATATTCAAAAAGGAGTTAGATGAGGTCCTTACTGCTAGGGGGATCAAGGGGTATGGCGAGAAAGCAGGAATGGGGTACTGAAGTTGAATGTTCAGCCATGAACTCATTGAATGGCGGTGCAGGCTAGAAGGGCCGAATGGCCTACTCCTGCACCTATTTTCTATGTTTCTATGTTTCTATGTTTCTATGTTTCTATAGCAGAGCTCAATAGCCCTTCATGTGTGAACTATGTGGCCACTTCAGTCCCCCCTTTTGGCACTTGACAACCCAACCCAAGATTACCAACCTAATTCTGCTCCGTCCTGTGTCCCCTCTCCGTTCAGTGGTGGTCAGCCACGCATTTTGGGGGACCCAGGACATAACCTATGTCTCAGAATATTTCAGGGTGCTTGGCTAGCAATTTTCGCTGTTCCATAATTAAAGCTTTTGCTTCCCTTCTCTGTTGTCTCTTTCTGCATGCCATACATAACCCGATTCCCCATCCGACAGCTAGCCCTAACCTTATGGCCACCAATACGTGAGAGGCTATACGAATCCATGGATGGATATTAACATTTATTCCCCAATTCCTTACACGTTCCCACCACTGACTGTCCTTCAGAGTTTCCTCAATGCCCTTCGAATGCTGTATGGTATCTTCCAAAATCTCACGATAATATCCTTTTGGTTTCTCAGTGTCCTTTTTCAATTGCGTCAAATGTCCTTTGAGACGGGAAATGTCTTTCCAACTTGATATCTCATATTGTTCCATTTCATCATCCCATCTCGGGTTGTTTAAAGTGACGTTCTCGACACATTCCTCTCTTTGTGGGAATAGATATCGATGGCCTATTTTGACCACAGCTTTAGGCGTGAAACAGAAATGAGGTAGTGGGATCGCACGTATGACATTACCATGCTTGTACTCATTTTCCTTGGTGGATACGCAGTACGTCCCATCATCCCGGGCTGAGACCACAGTCCCTCCCTGACTAAGGGGGCTGATTTCCAACGTGCAATTAACCGCCTGAGTGAACCTGCACACTATACGTTGCCCTCCTTCTATGGGGTGTGTACACGCTATCACATCCAAATATTGCGTGCAACCATCGGTATGCACCCCTTGCAATGGGCCAATTATTTTGCCGCATGGAGGGGGGCGTATCGTGGAATCAAACCCGGGATTGGCTTTGGTATCTCGCCTATATTCTGTACTGCCCACAGAGGTTTGGCCTCTGCACCCTCTATTTGTGGGATAGCTAGGACCATACCTATCAATCTCACTTCTCTGGTAACACAATTACTTGGGGACAAGAACACTTGTGTTGTCTTGCGAACATCGCAGAGAGTAATACTGTCCTTATCATCATCATAGGCAGTCCCTCGGAATCGAGGAAGACTTGCTTCCACTCTTAACATGAGTCCTTAGGTGGCTGAACAGTCCAATACGGGAGCCACAGTCCCTGTCACAGGTGGGACAGACAGTGGTTGAGGGAAGGGGAGGGTGGGACTGGTTTGCCGCACGCTCCTTCCGCTGCCTGCGCTTAGTTTCTGCACGCTCTCGGCGACGAGACTCGAGGTGCTCAGCGCCCTCCCGGATGCACTTCCTCCACTTAGGGTGGACTG
Organism: Pristiophorus japonicus; assembly: GCF_044704955.1. NCBI lineage: Eukaryota > Metazoa > Chordata > Chondrichthyes > Pristiophoridae > Pristiophorus > Pristiophorus japonicus. The sequence goes on along the minus strand of NC_092007.1, from coordinate 10,278,130 downwards.
GTCTTTGGGCCAGGGACTCCCAGGTGTCGGTGGGGATGTTGCACTTTATCAGGGAGGCTTTGAGGGTGGTCCCTTGTAACGTTTCCTCTGCCCACCTTTGACTCATTTGCCATGAAGGAGTTCCGAGTAGAGCGCTTGCTTTGGGGAGTCTCGTGTCCGGGGCGTGCGGACAATGTGGCCCTGCCCAGCGGAGCTGGTTGAATGTGGTCAGTGCTTCGATGCTGGGGATGTTGGCCTGGTTGAGGACGCTAACGTTGGTGCGTCTGTCCTCCCAGGGGATTTGCGGGATCTTGCGGGCACAGCGTTGGTGGTATTTCTCCAGCGACTTGAGGTGTCTACTGTACACGGGCCATTTGGGCAACTGCTCATTACTTATCCAATCGGGTATTTTTCCGTTTCATCTGGTTTACATTGAATCGGATGTTCCTCAGGAACCACATGCCATCCATTTCACATACGAGTTCTTTATGCGTATCTTGGGCTAAGGCATGTAGTCACACACTAATCTTATTGATGGTCTGGGCATCACTCACACTCTCTCACACACTCTCACACACACATACACACACATACACACTCTCTCACACACACATACACACTCTCTCACACACACTCACTCACTCTCTCACACCCATACACACACTCACTCACTCTCTCACACACATACACACACTCACACTCTCTCACACACTCACACTCTCTCACACACATACACACACACTCACACTCTCTCACACACATACACACACTCACACTCTCTCACATACTCACACTCTCTCACACTCTCTCACACACATACACACACACTCACACTCTCTCACACACATACACACACACTCACACTCTCTCACACACATATACACACACTCACACTCTCTCACACACACATACACGCACATACACACACTCACACTCTCTCACACACACTCATACTCTCTCTCACACACACACTCACTCACACACACATTCACACACACACACACTTTCACACTCAATCTCACACACACGCACACTCACACACACACACTCTCACTCAAACACACAATCACACACACACTCTCACACTCACTCTCACTCACACACACAGACACACACTCACACACACTCTCACACACTTTCACACACACTCTCACACACACACACAAAATCACTCACACACAATCTCTCTCTCTCTCACACACACACACTCTCTCTCTCACACACACACACTCACACTCTCTCTCTCACATACTCACACTCACACACTCTCACATACTCACACTCTCTCTCTCACACACACACTCATACTCTCTCTCACACACACACTCACTCACACACACATTCACACACACACACACTTTCACACTCAATCTCACACACACACATACTCACACTCACACACTCTCACACACACATATTCCTACACACTCTCACACACAGCTGCTCAGTGATCTTTGGCTGAATGTGGCGAATTATTGCTCAACTGCAATACTTACCTTCATTTGTTCCTAACCACCGCAGGCTCAGGGCTACTTGCCAATATTCGTTGGAGTTTGGGCACATTCCTGGCTGATGAAAGAGGTTTTCGTTTGATCTTATAACACTGCTGTGAAGCGCCTTGGGACATTTCACTGGGTTAAAGGCGCCATATAAATTCAAGCTGTTTATACACTTGGAGTTCGCTGACTGTGAACTATTTCTGCCTCAGTGATGTAGTGGTGCTGTTGGCCTACATTAAAGATGAAGTTAATGTAAAGCTTTCTTTCCAGGGGTTAGTATAGTATCGGCCTTTATCTCACAACAGGGTTATTGATTTTTGAAGACAGAACGTTCTCATGCTGTCGACGCACCTCTATATTGTGCATGAACTGTGGATAATTTGGAGTCCATACCTGCTGGTCGATAATAAACGATTCTATCGGTTGTGAGGGCGAGGCTCCCCTGCGCACTGACGGGAGGCGGTAATGTGCCGGTGGGTCGGGACGTTTAACGGACCGAGACCGAGCTCTGTCAAGCCCGTGTGGTGGCTGGTGTGCAATGGTCACCCCACGTTAAAAAAATCCACGCACAGGCATCTTCCACCCTTCAGGATGTAGGTCGGGGCCTGCAAATATCAGGTCCTTCACTGAAACACCCGGAGACTCATCCTTTTTCGGCGTGCAAGCAAGCCATCCTCGCTTCGAGGGACTGCCGATGATGATGATGTAGTAAAGGCGCCCAGCCAGTAGATGACAGAGTTGTCCAGCTCAACGGGCCCACAGTAAAAACTAGCAACAGCACCACTCGGTGAGCAAAGAGCAGGACACCTGAGAGCAACATTAAAGACTTGCATTTATATAGCGACTTTCACGACCACCGGACGTCCCGAAGCGCTTCACAGCCGATGAAGTAATTTTGGAGTGTGGTCACTGTTGTAGGCAATTTGCGCACAGCAAGCTCCCACACACAGCGATGTGATAATGACCCGGATCATCTGTTTTAGTGATGTTGGTTGAGGGATAAATATTGGCCCCAGGGAGAACTCCCCCTGCTCTTCTTCCAAATAGTGGCCCCAGGATCTTTTACATCCACCTGAGAGGGCAGGCGGGGCCTCGGTTTAACGTCTCATCCTGAAAATTGACAGCTCCGATAGTGCGGCGCTCCCTCAGTACTGCCCTCCCTCAGTACGGCATTCCCTCAGTACAGCCCCTCCAACAGTGCGGCGCTCCCTCAGTACCTCCCTTCCGACAGTGCGGCACTCCCTCAGTAATGCCCCTCCGACAGTGCGGCACTCCCTCAGTACTGCCCCTCCGACAGTGCGGCGCTCCCTCAGTACTGCCCCTCTGACAGTGCGGCGCTCCCTCAGTACTGCCCCTCCGACAGTGCGGCGCTCCCTCAGCACTGCCCCTCCGACAGTGCAGCACTCCCTCTCCGACAGTGCGGCACTCCCTCTCCGACAGTGCGGCGCTCCCTCAGTACTGCCCCTCTGACAGTGCGGCGCTCCCTCAGTGCGGCGCTCCCTCAGCAGTGCACTGGGAATGTCAGCCTCAATTTCTGTGCTCGAGTTCCTGGAGTGGGACTTGAACCCACAACCTTCAGACTCAGAGGTGAGGGTGCTGCTCACTGAGCCAGGGCTCCAGGGTTCTAACAGGGGCAGCAAAAGACCAAAGATCTGGCCCCATTTTGCATATGCTCCCATGAGGGTTTTCCTTGCCAAGGTCACTTGCATAAGCCGGAATGTAAAACCTGCTATGTGTCAGCGTGATCGCTCAGTGTTGCTAGTGTTTAAGACAAGATCACTGAAATAAACTCAGAACAGTACTTCAAGTAATCACTGAAACAGCCCAATCAATGGCTTCAATTGACTCGACTATACCAATGCTCTCCTGGCTGGCATCCCACCTTCCCCCCTCCGTAACCATCAGCTCATCCAAAACTCTGCTGCCTCCGTGTCCTAACTCGCACAGAATCCGGCTCACCCATCACCCCCTGTGCTCGAAGACTTACATTGGCTCCCGGTCCGGCAACGCCTCGATTTCAAAATTCGCATCCTCCTTTTCAAATCCCTCCTCGTCCGCCCTCCCTATCTCTGTAACCTCCTCCAGTACCTACACCCCTCCCTATCTCTGTAACCTCCTCCAGCCCCTACACGCCTCCCTATCTCTGTAACCTCCTCCAGCCCCTACACACCCTCCCTATCTCCGTAACCTCCTCCAGCCCCTACACACCCTCCCTATCTCTGTAACCTCCTCCAGCCCCTACACACCCTCCCTATCTCTGTAACCTCCTCCAGCCCCTACACACCTCCCTATCTCTGTAACCTCCTCCAGCCCCTACACCCCTCCCTATCTCTGTAACCTCCTCCAGCCCCTACACCCCTCCCTATCTCTGTAACCTCCTCCAGCCCCTACACCCCTCCCTATCTCTGTAACCTCCTCCAGCCCCTACACCCCTCCCTATCTCTGTAACCCCCTCCAGCCCCTACACCTCTCCCTATCTCTGTAACCTCCTCCAGCCCCTACACCCCTCCCTATCTCTGTAACCTCCTCCAGCCCTACACCCCTCCCTATCTCTGTAACCTCCTCCAGCCCCTACACCCCTCCCTATCTCTGTAACCTCCTCCAGCCCCTACACCCCTCCCTATCTCTGTAACCTCCTCCAGCCCCTACACCCCTCCCTATCTCTGTAACCTCCTCCAGCCCCTACACCACTCCCTATCTCTGTAACCCCCTCCAGCCCCTACACCCCTCCCTATCTCTGTAACCTCCTCCAGCCCCTACACCCCTCCCTATCTCTGTAACCTCCTCCAGCCCCTACACCCCTCCCTATCTCTGTAACCTCCTCCAGCCCCTACACCCCTCCCTATCTCTGTAACCCCCTCCAGCCCCTACACCCCTCTCTATCTCTGTAACCTCCTCCAGCCCCTACACCCCTCCCTATCTCCGTAACTCCTCCAGCCCCTAGACCCCTCCCTATCTCTTTAATCTCCTCCAGCCCCTACACCCCTCCCTATCTCCGTAACTCCTCCAGCCCCTAGACCCCTCCCGATCTCTGTAACCTCCTCCAGCCCCGACACCCCTCCCTATCTCTGTAACCCCCTCCAGCCCCTACACCCCTCTCTATCTCTGTAACCTCCTCCAGCCCCCACACCCCTCCCTATCTCGGTAACCTCCTCCAGCCCCTACACCCCTCCCTATCTCTGTAACCTCCTCCAGCCCCGACACCCCTCCTTATCTCTGTAACCCCCTCCAGCCCCTACACCCATCCCTATCTCTGTAATCTCCTCCAGCCCCTACACCCCTCCCTATCTCGGTAACCTCCTCCAGCCCCTACACACCTCACTATCTCTGTAACCTCCTCCAGCACCTACATCCCTCCCTATCTCTGTAACCTCCTCCAGCCTCTACACCCCTCCCTATCTCTGAAACTCCCTCCAGCCCCTACATCCCTCCCTATCTCTGTAACCTCCTCCAACCCCTTCACCCCTCCCTATAACTTCCTCCAGCCCCTACACTCCTCCCTATCTCTGTAACATCCTCCAGCCTCTACACCCATCCCTATCTCTGTAACCTCCTCGAGCCCCTACACCCCTCCCTATCTCTGTAACCTCCTCCAGCCCCTACAAACCTCCCTATCTCTGTAACCTCCTCCAGCCCCTACACCCCTCCCTATCTCTATAACCTCCTCCAGCCTCTACACCCCTCCCTATCTCTGTAACCTCCTCCAGCCCCTACACCTCTTCCTATCTCTGTAACCTCCTCCAGCTCCTACACCCCTCCCTATCTCTGTAACCTCCTCCAGCCCCTCCAACCCTCCCTGATCTCTGCTCTCCTCCAATTCTGCCCTCTTGCACATCCCCCCGATTTCCATTGCTCCACCATCGGTGGATGTGCCTTCTGTTGCCTGGGCCCCAAGCTCTGGAACTCCCTCCCTAAACCTCTCCGCCTCT
>NC_092007.1:10195223-10267723 GCF_044704955.1 Pristiophorus japonicus | reverse complement strand
GGGGTCCCCGGGAGTGTGTCAGTATTTACAGGGGATCCCTAGGAGTGTGTCAGTATTTACAGTGGGTCCCCGGGAGTGTGTCAGTATTTACAGGGGGTCCCCGGGAGTGTGTCAGTATTTACAGGGGGTCCCCGGGAGTGTGTCAGTATTTACAGGGGATCCCGGGGAGTGTGTGTCAGTATTTACAGGGGGTCACCGGGAGTGTGTCAGTATTTACAGGGGGTCCCCGGGAGTGTGTCAGTATTTACAGGGGGTCTCCGGGAGTGTGTCAGTATTTACAGCGGGTACCCGGGAGTGTGTCAGTATTTAAAGGGGATCCCCGGGGAGTGTGTCGGTATTTACAGTGGGTCCCCGGGGAGTGTGTCAGTATTTACAGGGCGTCCCGGGAGTGTGTCAGTATTTACAGGGGATCCCCGGGAGTGTGTCAGTATTTACAGGGGGTCCCGGGGAGTGTATGTCAGTATTTACAGGGGGTCCCCGGGAGTGTGTCAGTATTTACAGGGGGTCCCCGGGATTGTGTCAGTATTTACAGGGGGTCCCCGGGAGTGTGTCAGTATTTACAGGGGGTCCCTAGGAGTGTGTCAGTGTTTACAGGGTGTCCCCTGGAGTGTGTCAATATTTACAGGGGGTCCCCGGGAGTGTGTCAGTATTTACAGGGGGTCCCCGGGATTGTGTCAGTATTTCCGAGGGACAGGGGGTCCCGGGGAGTGTGTGTCAGTATTTACAGGGTGTCCCCGGGAGTGTGTCAGTATTTACAGGGGGTCCCTGGGGAGTGTGTCAGTATTTACAGGGAGTCCCCGGGAGTGTGTCAGTATTTACAGGGGGTCCCCGGGGAGTGTGTCAGTATTTACAGGGGGTCCCCGGGAGTGTGTCAGTATTTACAGGGGGTCTCCGGGAGTGTGTCAGTATTTACAGGGGGTCCCCGGTAGTGTGTCAATATTTACAGGGAGTCCCCGGGAGTGTGTCAGTATTTACAGGGGGTCCCCGGGGAATGTGTCAGTATTTACAGGGGGTCCCCGGGAATGTCAGTATTTACAGGGGGTCTCCGGGAGTGTGTCAGTATTTACAGGGGGTCCCCGGTAGTGTGTCAATATTTACAAGGGGTCCCCGGGAGTGTGTCAGTATTCACAGCGGGTCCCCGGGAGTGTGTCAGTATTTACAGGGGGTCCCCGGGGAGTGTGTCAGTATTTACAGGGGGTCCCGGGGAGTGTGTGTCAATATTTCCAGGGGGTCCCCGGGAGTGTGTCAGTATTTACAGGGGGTCCCCGGGAGTGTGTCAGTATTTACATCGGGTCCCCGGGAGTGTGTCAGTATTTACAGGGGGTCCCCGGGAGTGTGTCAGTATTCACAGCGGTCCCCGGGAGTGTGTCAGTATTTACGGGGGTCCCCGGGGAGTGTGTCAGTATTTACAGGGGGTCCCCGGGAGTGTGTCAGTATTTACAGGGGGTCCCCGGGAGTGTGTCAGTATTTACAGGGGGACCCCGGGAGTGTGTCAGTATTTACAGAGGGTCCCTGGGAGTGTGTTAGTATTTACAGGGGGTCCCCAGGATTGTGTCAGTATTTCCGGGGGACAGGGGGTCCCCGGGGAGTGTGTCGGTATTTACAGGGGGTCCCCGGGGAGTGTGTCAGTATTTACAGGGCGTCCCCGGGAGTGTGTCAGTATTTACAGGGGGTCCCCGGGAGTGTGTCAGTATTTACAGGGGGTTCCCGGGAGTGTGTCAGTATTTACAGGGGGTCCCCGGGGAGTGTGTCAGTATTTACAGGGGGTCCCCGGGAGTGTGTCAGTATTTACAGGGGGTCTCCGGAAGTGTGTCAGTATTTACAGGGGGTCCCCGGTAGTGTGTCAATATTTACAGGGGGTCCCCGGGAGTGTGTCAGTATTCACAGCGGGTCCCCGGGAGTGTGTCAGTATTTACAGGGGGTCCCCGGGGAGTGTGTCAGTATTTACAGGGGGTCCCGGGGAGTGTGTGTCAATATTTCCAGGGGGTCCCCTGGAGTGTGTCAGTATTTACAGGGGGTCCCCGGGAGTGTGTCAGTATTTACAGGGGGTCTCCGGAAGTGTGTCAGTATTTACAGGGGGTCCCCGGGAGTGTGTCAGTATTTACAGGGGGTCCCCGGGAGTGTGTCAGTATTTACAGCAAGTCCCCGGGAGTGTGTCAGTATTTACAGGGGGTCCCCGGGAGTGTGTCAGTATTCACAGCGGGTCCCCGGGAGTGTGTCAGTATTTACAGGGGGTCCCCGGGGAGTGTGTCAGTATTTACAGGGGGTCCCCGGGAGTGTGTCAGTATTTACAGGGGGTCCCCGGGAGTGTGTCAGTATTTACAGGGGGACCCCGGGAGTGTGTCAGTATTTACAGAGGGTCCCTGGGAGTGTGTTAGTATTTACAGGGGGTCCCCAGGATTGTGTCAGTATTTCCGGGGGACAGGGGGTCCCCGGGGAGTGTGTCGGTATTTACAGGGGGTCCCCGGGGAGTGTGTCAGTATTTACAGGGCGTCCCCGGGAGAGTGTCAGTATTTACAGGGGTCCCGGGGAGTGTGTGTCAGTATTTCCAGGGGGTCCGCGGGAGTGTGTCAGTATTTACAGGGGGTCCCCGGGAGTGTGTCAGTATTTACAGGGGGTCCCCGGGAGTGTGTCAGTATTTACATGGGGTCCCCGGGAGTGTGTCAGTATTTACAGGGGGTCCCCGGGAGTGTGTCAGTATTTACAGCGGGTCCCCGGGAGTGTGTCAGTATTTACAGGTGGTCCCCGGGAGTGTGTCAGTATTTACAGGGACTCCCCAGGAGTGTGTCAGTATTTACAGGGGGTCCTCGGGAGTGTGTCAGTATTTACAGGGGGTCCCCGAGAGTGTGTCAGTATTTACAGGGGGTCCCCGGGAGTGTGTCAGTATTTACAGAGGGTCCCCGGGAGTGTGTCAATATTTACAGGGGGTCCCCGGGAGTGTGTCAGTATTTACAGGGTGTCCCCGGGGAGTATGTCAGTATTTACAGGGGGTCCCCGGGGAGTGTGTCAGTATTCACAGGGGGTCCCCGGGGAGTGTATCGGTATTTACAGGGGGTCCCCGCGGAGTGTATGTCAGTATTTGCAAGCAGTCCCCGGGGAATGTTTCAGTATTTACAGGGGGTCCCGGGGAGTGTGTGTCAGTATTTACAGTGGGTCCCCGGGAGTGTGTCAGTATTTACAGGGGGTACCCGGGGAGTGTGTGTCAGTATTTACAGGGGGTCCCCGGGGAGTGTGTCAGTATTTACAGGGCGTCCCCGGGAGTGTGTCAGTATTTACAGGGGGTCCCCGGGAGTGTGTCAGTATTTACAGGGTGGTCCCTGGGAGTGTGCCAGTATTTACAGGGGGTCCCCGGGAGTGTGGCAGCATTTACAGGGAGTCCCCAGGAGTGTGTCAGTATTTACAGGGGGTCCCCGGGAGTGTGTGTCAGTATTTACAGGGGACCCCCGGGAGTGTGTCAGTATTTACAGGGGGTCTCCTGGAATGTGTCATTATTTACAGAGGGTCCCCGGGGAGTGTGTGTCAGTATTTACAGGAGGTCCCCGGGAGTGTGTCAATATTTACAGGGGGTCCCCGGGAGTGTGTCAGTATTTACAGGGAGTCCCCGGGAGTGTGTCAGTATTTACAGGCGGTCCCCGGGAGTGCGTCAGTATTTACAGGATGTGCGAATTGACTTGTGCCAACTCCTGAAAGCTTGAATCATTTCCTGTTAATTTTATGAAGTTTACTTGTTCCGTAATGTCTTGCAGCTCATAATTGAAACACTGAGAGCTACCATGACCTTCTCAACTCTACTGCTTCTCGTTTTGATATTGGCCTATCACATGCGGGATATCCAGGTAATTGTAACCTCCTGATTCATTTTAGCCCTTTAATTCCCCTCATGCTGGAGACCAGAATTGTGCACAGTGCTCCACGTGTGGTCCAATCCAGGTATATGGAGACCAGAACTGTGCACAGTGCTCCAAGTGTAGTCTAACCCAGGTATATGGAGACCAGAACTGTGCACAGTGCTCCAAGTGTGGTCTAACCCAGGTATATGGAGACCAGAACTGTGCACGTTGCTCCAAGTGTGGTCTAACCCAGGTATATGGAGACCAGAACTGTGCACCGTGCTTCAAGTGTGGTCTAACCCAGGTATATGGAGACCAGAACTGTGCACAGTGCTCCAAGTGTGGTCTAACCCAGGTATATGGAGACCAGAACTGTGCACAGTGCTCCAAGTGTAGTCTAACCCAGGTATATGGAGACCAGAACTGTGCACGGTGCTCCAAGTGAGGTCTAACCCAGGTACATGGAGACCAGAACTGTGCACAGTGCTCCAAGTGTGGTCTAACCCAGGTATATGGAGACCAGAACTGTGCACAGTGCTCCAAGTGTGGTCTAACCCAGGTATATGGAGACCAGAACTGTGCACAGTGCTCCAAGTGTGGTCTAACCCAGGTATATGGAGACCAGAACTGTGCACAGTGCTCCAAGTGTGGTCCAACCCAGGTATATGGTGACCAGAACTGTGCATAGTGCTCCAAGTGTGATCTAACCCAGGTATATGGAGACCAGAACTGTGCACAGTGCTCCAAGTGTGGTCTAACCCAGGTATATGGAGACCAGAACTGTGCACATTGCTCCAAGTGTGATCTAACCAAGGATCGATACAAGTTTAACATAAACTCTCTGCTTTTCAATTCTATCCCTCTGGAAAGGAACCCCAGTGTGTGCTTTGCCTTTATAATGGGCACGCAGATACCCACCATCTTGTGTTGCCGAGGAACCAGGGCATTGTTGGTATTTTTAAAAATTAATTCCTGGGATGTGGGCGGTCGCTGGCCAAGGCCGGTATTTATTGCCCATCCCTCGTCGCCACTTGTGAAGGTGGTGGTGAGCCGCCTTCTTGAACCGCTGCAGTCCGTGTGGTGAAGGTGCTCCCGCAGTGCTGTTAGGGAGGGACTTCCGGGATTGTGACCCAGCCATGATGAAGGAACGGCCGATATATTTCCCAGTCGAGGGATGGTGTGTGTGTGACTGGGAGGGGAACGTGGAGGGGGTGGTGTTCCCATGGACCTGCTGCCCTTGTCCTTCGAGGCGGGTAGAGGCCGCAGGTTTGGGAGGTGCTGCCGAAGAAGCCTTGGCGAGTTGCCGCGGTGCATCTTGTAGACGGTGCACACTGCAGCCACGGTGCGCCGGTGGTGGAGGGAGTGAGTGTTGGAGGTGGTGGAGGGAGTGAGTGTTGGAGGTGGTGGAGGGAGTGAGTGTTGAGGTGGTGGATGGGGTGCCTGATTCACCAATGAGACAAACCGAGGCCCCGTCTGCCCTCTCAGGTGGACGTAAAAGATCCCATGGTAATATTTGGAAGAAGAGCAGGGGGAGTTCTCCCCAGTGTCCTAGGGCTAATATTTATCCCTCAACCAACATCACTAGAAACGGATGATCTGGGTCATTATCACATGGCTGTGTGTGGGAGCTTGCTGTGCGTAAAATTGGCTGCTCTGTTTCCCACAATACAACAGCGCCCACACTCCAAAAAAGTACTTCGTTGGCTGTGAGGCGCTTTGGGACGTCCGGTGGTGGTGAAATGCGCTCTGCAAATGTAGTCCTTACCCGGCCTGGGTCTACATGTGACTCCAGTCCCACACCAAAGTGGTTGACTCGGCTGCCCTCTGGCCTAACGCGAAGTCAAACCCTGCTCCCAGCGGTTTAAGAAGGTGGCTCACCACCCTCTCCAGGGGCGACGAGGGAATGGGCAATAAATGCCGGCCTTGGCCAGCGACATCTCCAGAATTGTTATTTGAATCATGAGGCAATTCATTCCTTCCCCTGCTTTTACACCCAGGAGATTGTGCTCCATCAGGAAGACCCAGGAATCAATTACCAACAACAACAACTTGTATTTATATAGCGCCTTTAACGTAGTAAAATATCCCAGGGCGGTTCACAGCAGCGATTGGCAGACGAAATTTGACACCGAGCCACATTAGGAGATATTAGGGACAGGTGACCAAAAGCTGGGTCCAAGAGGTCGGTTTTTAAGGAGCGTCTTAAAGGAGGAGAGAGAGAGGTGAAGAGGTTTAGCGAGGGAGTTCCAGAGCTTGGGGCCCAGGCAACTGAAGGCACGGCCACCGCTGGTGGAGCGATTATAATCAGGGATGGTCAGTAGGGCAGAATTAGAGGAGTGCAGAGATCTGGGAGGGTAGTAGGGGCTGGAGGAGGTTACAGAGATAGGGAGGGGTGCAGGGGCTGGAGGAGGTTACAGAGATAGGGAGGGGTGTAGGGACTGGAGGAGTTACAGACTTAGGGAGGGTGTAGGGGCTGGAGGAGGTTACAGAGATAGGGAGGGGTGTCGGGGCTGGAGGAGGTTACAGAGATAGGGAGGGGTGTAGGGGCAGGAGAAGGTTACAGAGATAGGGAGGAGTGTAGGGGCTTGGGGAGGTTACAGAGATAGGGAGGGGTGTAGGGGCTGGAGGAGGTTACAGAGATAGGGAGGGGTATAGGGGCTGGAGGAGGCTACAGAGATAGGGAGGGGTGTAGGGGCTGGAGGAGGTAACAGAGATAGGGAGGGGTGTAGGGGCTGGAGGAGGTTACAGAGATAGGGAGGGGTGTAGGGGCTGGAGGAGGTTACAGAGATAGGGAAGGGTGTAGTGGCTGGAGGAGGTTACAGGGATAGGGAGGGGTGTAGGGGCTGGAGGAGGTTACAGAGATAGGGAGGGGTGTAGGGGCAGGAGAAGGTTACAGAGATAGGGAGGGATATAAGTGCAGGAGGAGGTTACAGAGATAGGGAGGGGTGTCGGGGCTGGAGGAGATGACAGAGATAGGGAGGGGTGTAGGGGTTGGAGGAGGTTACAGAGACAGGGAGGAGTGTAGGGATTGGAGGAGGTTACAGAGATAGGGAGGGGTGTAAGGTCTGGAAGAGTTACAGAGATAGGGAGTGGTGTAGGGGTTGGAGGAGATTACAGAGATAGGGAGGGGTGTAGGCGCTGGAGGAGGTTACAGAGATAGGTCGGGTTGTAGGGGCTGGAGGTTACAGAGATAGGGAGGGGTGTAGGAGCTGGAGGAGGTTACAGAGATAGGGAGGGGTGTAGGGACTGGAGGAGGTTACAGAGATAGGTAGGGGTGTAGGGGCTGGAGGAGGTTACAGAGATAGGGAGGGGTGTAGGGGCTGGAGTAGGTTACAGAGATAGGGAGGGGTGTAGGGCTGGAGGAGGTTACACAGATAGGGAGGGTGTCAGGGCTGGAGGAGTTACAGAGATAGGGAGGGGTGTAGGGGTTGGAGGAGATTACAGAGATAGGGAGGGGTGTAGGCGCTGGAGGAGGTTACAGAGATAGGGAGGGTGTTGGGCTGGAGGAGGTTACAGAGATAGGGAGGTGTGTAGGGGCTGGAGGAGGTGACAGAGATAGGGAGGGGTGTAGGGACCGGAGGAGGTTACAGAGATAGGGAGGGGTGTAGGGACTAGAGGACGTTACAGAGACAGAGAGGGGTGTAGGGCTGGAGGAGGTTACAGAGATAGGGAGGGGTGTAGGGGCTGGAGGAGGTTACAGAGATAGGGAGGGATGTAGGGGCTGGAGGAGGTTACAGAGACAGAGAGGGGTGTAGGGCTGGAGGAGGTTACAGAGATAGGGAGGGGTGTAGGGCTGGAGGAGGTTACAGAGATAGGGAGGGGTGTAGGGGCTGGAGGAGGTTACAGAGATAGGGAGGGGTGTAGGTCTGGAGGAGGTTACAGAGATAGGGAGGGTGTCAGGGCTGGAGGAGTTACAGAGATAGGGAGGGGTGTAGGGGTTGGAGGAGATGACAGAGATAGGGAGGGGTGTAGGCGCTGGAGGAGATTACAGAGATAGGGAGGGTGTCGGGCTGGAGGAGGTTACAGAGATAGGGAGGTGTGTAGGGGCTGGAGGAGGTTACAGAGATAGGGAGGTGTGTAGGGGCTGGAGGAGGTTACAGAGATAGGGAGGAGTGTAGGGGCTGGATGAGGTTACACAGATAGGGAGGTGTGCAGGGGCTGGAGGCGGTTACAGAGATAGGGAGGGGTGTAGGGGCTGGAGGAGGTTACAGAGATAGGGATGAGTGTAGGGGCTGGAGGAGGTTACAGAGATAGGGAGGGGTGTAGGGCTGGAGGAGGTTACAGAGATAGGGAGGGGTGTAGGAGCTGGAGAGGGTACAAAGATAGGGAGGGGTGTAGGGGCTGGAGGAGGTTACAGAAATAGGGAGGGGTGTAGGGGCTGGAGGAGGTTACAGAGATAGGGAAGGGTGTAGTGGCTGGAGGAGGTTACAGAGATAGGGAGGGGTGTAGGGGCTGGAGGAGGTTACAGAGATAGGGAGGGGTGTAGGGGCAGGAGAAGGTTACAGAGATAGGGAGAGGGGTAGGGGTTGGAGGAGGTTACAGAGATAGGGAGGGATATAAGTGCAGGAGGAGGTTACAGAGATAGGGAGGGGTGTCGGGGCTGGAGGAGATTACAGAGATAGGGAGGGGTGTAGGGGTTGGAGGAGGTTACAGAGACAGGGAGGAGTGTAGGGATTGGAGGAGGTTACAGAGATAGGGAGGGGTGTAAGGTCTGGAAGAGTTACAGAGATAGGGAGTGGTGTAGGGGTTGGAGGAGATTACAGAGATAGGGAGGGGTGTAGGCGCTGGAGGAGGTTACAGAGATAGGTCGGGTTGTAGGGGCTGGAGGTTACAGAGATAGGGAGGGGTGTAGGAGCTGGAGGAGGTTACAGAGATAGGGAGGGGTGTAGGGACTGGAGGAGGTTACAGAGATAGGTAGGGGTGTAGGGGCTGGAGGAGGTTACAGAGATAGGGAGGGGTGTAGGGGCTGGAGTAGGTTACAGAGATAGGGAGGGGTGTAGGGCTGGAGGAGGTTACACAGATAGGGAGGGTGTCAGGGCTGGAGGAGTTACAGAGATAGGGAGGGGTGTAGGGGTTGGAGGAGATTACAGAGATAGGGAGGGGTGTAGGCGCTGGAGGAGGTTACAGAGATAGGGAGGGTGTTGGGCTGGAGGAGGTTACAGAGATAGGGAGGTGTGTAGCGGCTGGAGGAGGTGACAGAGATAGGGAGGGGTGTAGGGACCGGAGGAGGTTACAGAGATAGGGAGGGGTGTAGGGACTGGAGGACGTTACAGAGACAGAGAGGGGTGTAGGGCTGGAGGAGGTTACAGAGATAGGGAGGGGTGTAGGGGCTGGAGGAGGTTACAGAGATAGGGAGGGGTGTAGGGGCTGGAGGAGGTTACAGAGACAGAGAGGGGTGTAGGGCTGGAGGAGGTTACAGAGATAGGGAGGGGTGTAGGGCTGGAGGAGGTTACAGAGATAGGGAGGGGTGTAGGGGCTGGAGGAGGTTACAGAGATAGGGAGGGGTGTAGGTCTGGAGGAGGTTACAGAGATAGGGAGGGTGTCAGGGCTGGAGGAGGTTACACAGATAGGGAGGTGTGCAGGGGCTGGAGGAGATTACAGAGATAGGGAGGGGTGTAGGGGTTGGAGGAGGTTACAGAGACAGGGAGGAGTGTAGGAATTGGAGGAAATTACAGAGATAGGGAGGGGTGTAGGCGCTGGAGGAGGTTACAGAGATAGGGAGGAGTGTAGGGGCTGGATGAGGTTACACAGATAGGGAGGTGTGCAGGGGCTGGAGGCGGTTACAGAGATAGGGAGGGGTGTAGGGGCTGGAGGAGGTTACAGAGATAGGGATGAGTGTAGGGGCTGGAGGAGGTTACAGAGATAGGGAGGGGTGTAGGGCTGGAGGAGGTTACAGAGATAGGGAGGGGTGTAGGAGCTGGAGAGGGTACAGAGATAGGGAGGGGTGTAGGGGCTGGAGGAGGTTACAGAGATAGGGAGGGGTGTAGGGGCTGGAGGAGGTTACAGAGATAGGGAGGGGTGTAGGGGCAGGAGAAGGTTACAGAGATAGGGAGAGGGGTAGGGGTTGGAGGAGGTTACAGAGATAGGGAGGGATATAAGTGCAGGAGGAGGTTACAGAGATAGGGAGGGGTGTCGGGGCTGGAGGAGATTACAGAGATAGGGAGGGGTGTAGGGGTTGGAGGAGGTTACAGAGACAGGGAGGAGTGTAGGAATTGGAGGAAATTACAGAGATAGGGAGGGGTGTAGGCGCTGGAGGAGGTTACAGAGATAGGTCGGGGTGTAGGGGCTGGAGGTTACAGAGATAGGGAGGGGTGTAGGGGCTGGAGGAGGTGACAGAGATAGGGAGGGGTGTAGGGACTGGAGGGGGTTACAGAGATAGGGAGGGGTGTAGGGACTGGAGGAGGTTACAGAGACAGAGAGGGGTGTAGGGCTGGAGGAGGTTACAGAGATAGGGAGGGGTGTAGGGGCTGGAGGAGGTTACAGAGATAGGGAGGGGTGTAGGGGCTGGAGGAGGTTACAGAGACAGAGAGGGGTGTAGGGCTGGAGGAGGTTACAGAGATAGGGAGGTGTGTAGGGGCTGGAGGAGGTTACAGAGATAGGGAGGGGTGTAGGGGTTGGAGGAGATGATAGAGATAGGGAGGGGTGTAGGCGCTGTAGGAGGTTACAGAGAGAGGGAGGGTGTCGGGCTGGAGGAGGTTACAGAGATAGGGAGGTTTGTAGGGGCTGGAGGAGGTTACAGAGATAGGGAGGTGTGTAGGGGCTGGAGGAGGTTACAGAGATAGGGAGGGGTGTAGGGGCTGGAGGAGGTTACACAGATAGGGAGGTGTGTAGGGGCTGGAGGCGGTTACAGAGATAGGGAGGGATGTGGGGGTTGGAGGAGGTTACAGAGACAGGGAGGGGTGTAGGGGCTGGAGGAGGTTACAGAGATAGGGATGGGTGTAGGGGCTGGAGGAGGTTACAGAGATAGGGAGGGGTGTAGGGCTGGAGGAGGTTACAGAGATAGGGAGGGGTGTAGGGGCTGGAGGTGGGTACAGAGATAGGGAGGGGTGTTGGGGCTGGTGGAGGTTACAGAGATAGGGAGGGGAGTAGGGCTGGAGGAAGTTACAGAGATAGGGAGGGTGTAGGGCTGGAGGAGCTTACAGAGATAGGGATGGGTGTAGGAGCTGGAGGAGGTTACAGAGATAGGGAGGGGTGTAGGGGCTGGAGGAGGTTACAGAGATAGGGAGGTGTGTAGGGGCTGGAGGAGGTTACAGAGATAGGGAGGGGTGTAGGAGCTGGAGGAGGTTACAGAGATAGGGAGGGGTGTAGGGGCTGGAGGAGGTTACAGAGATAGGGAGGTGTGTAGGGGCTGGAGGAGGTTACAGAGATAGGGAGGGGTGTAGGGGCTGGAGGAGCTTACAGAGATAGGGAGGGGTGGGCGTGGAGCGAGGAGTCCAATTGAGAGATTTGATCTGGAAAATGTGAATTTTGAAATCGAGGTATTGCCGTAGCGGCAGCCAATGTCGGTCAGTGAGCACAGGGGGTGATGGGTGAGTGGGACTGGGTGCGAGTTAGGACACGGGGCAGTGAGCACAGGGGGTGATGGGTGAGTGGGACTCGGTGCGAGTTAGGACACGGGGCAGTGAGCACAGGGGGTGATGGGTGAGTGGGACTCGGTGCGAGTTAGGACACGGGGCAGTGAGCACAGGGCGTGATGGGTGAGTGGGACTCGGTTCGAGTTAGGACACGGGGCAGTGAGCACAGGGGGTGATGGGTGAGCGGGACTGGGTGCGAGTTAGGACACGGGGCAGTGAGCACACGTGGTGATGGGTGAGTGGGACTCGGTGCGAGTTAGGATACAGGGCAGTGAGCACAGGGGGTGATGGGTGAGCGGGACTCGGTGCGAGTTAGGACACAGGGCAGTGAGCACAGGGGGTGATGGGTGAGTGGGACTCGGTGCGAGTTAGGATACAGGGCAGTGAGCACAGGGGGTGATGGGTGAGCGGGACTCGGTGCGAGTTAGGACACAGGGCAGTGAGCACAGGGGGTGATGGGTGAGCGGGACTCGGTGCGAGTTAGGATACGGGGCAGTGAGCACAGGGGGTGATGGGTGAGTGGGACTCGGTGTGAGTTAGGACACGGGGCAGTGAGCACAGGGGGTGATGGGTGAGCGGGACTCGGCGTGAGTTAGGACACAGGGCAGTGAGCACAGGGGGTGATGGGTGAGCGGGACCCGGTGCGAGTTAGGACACGGGTCAGTGAGCACAGGGGGTGATGGGTGAGTGGGACTCGGTGCGAGTTAGGACACGGGGTCAGTGAGCTCAGGGGATGATGGGTGAGCGGGACTCGGTGCGAGTTAGGACACAGGGCAGTGAGCACAGGGGGTGATGGGTGAGCGGGACTCGGTGCGAGTTAGGACACAGGGCAGTGAGCACAGGGGGTGATGGGTGAGCGGGACTCGGTGCGAGTTAGGACACGGGGCAGTGAGCACAGGGGGTGATGGGTGAGCGGGACTCGGTGCGAGTTAGGACACAGGGCAGTGAGCACAGGGGGTGATGGGTGAGCGGGACTCGGTGCGAGTTAGGACACGGGTCAGTGAGCACAGGGGGTGATGGGTGAGTGGGACTCGGTGCGAGTTAGGACACGGGGCAGTGAGCACAGGGGGTGATGGGTGAGTGGGACTCGGTGCGAGTTAGGACACGGGGCAGTGAGCACAGGGGGTGATGGGTGAGTGGGACTCGGTGCGAGTTAGGACACGGGGGCAGTGAGCACAGGGGGTGATGGGTGATTGGGACTCGGTGCGAGTTAGGACACGGGGGCAGTGAGCACAGGGGGTGATGGGTGAGTGGGACTCGGTGCGAGTTAGGACACGGGCAGTGAGCTCAGAGGGTGATGGGTGAGTGGGACTGGGTGCGAGTTAGGACACGGGGCAGTGAGCACAGAGGGTGATGAGTGAGTGGGACTCGGTGCGAGTTCGGACATGAGGCAGTGAGCACAGGGGGTGATGGGTGAGTGGGACTCGGTGTGAGTTAGGACACGGGGCAGCTGAGCTTCAGATGAGCTGATGGTTACGGAGCGGACGGAGATGTAAAAGGAGAATGAACTCTGAGGAGCAGTTTGCCCAGTGCCTGTGAGGATGATGGAAGGGTTAACAGTGGTGACAATGAGACAAAAACATGTATTTAATCTTCTGCAACAATCTTTCACTCAAATGAAGTTCCTTTTCAGGAGAGTGCATCCTGTTAAACTGGCAGTGCAGCGGGTGTGTGCTTGGAACTGATAACCAGTCACACAGGAAGGCAGTGGCCAGGGTATCTCTGTCGCACTCGCACAGTGCCTCGGTCGAGTGAGCAGATCGCAGGCACCATGCAGCCTCCCTGCCCATCTCGATTGGAACACACGCAGTGAGGGCTCCCTCTCTGGCTGTATTGGTTACAGCGCTTCGGCAAAGGCGGGGACAAAGATCGAGAGGCCAACCTTCAGTGGTATCAGCTGTGGCTCAGTGGGTTTAACTCTCCCTCTCTCGCGTTCTTGCCTCTGAGTCAGAGGGTCGTGGGTTCAAGTTCCCGCTGCAGTTAATCCAGGCCGACACTCCCCAGTGGCAGTACTGAGGGAGCACCGCATTATCGGAGGAACAGTACTGAGGGAGCACTGCATTGTCGGAGGAACAGTACTGAGGGAGCCCTGCACTGTCGGAGGGGCAGTACTGAGGGAGCGCCGCACTGTCGGAGGGGCAGTACTGAGGGAGCCCTGCACTGTCGGAGGGGCAGTACTGAGGGAGCGCCGCACTGTCGGAGGGACAGTACTGAGGGAGCGCCGCACTGTCGGAGGGGCAGTACTGAGGGAGCGCCGCACTGTCGGAGGGGCAGTACTGAGGGAGCACCGCATTGTCGGAGGGGCAGTACTGAGGGAGCCCTGCACTGTCGGAGGGGCAGTACTGAGGGAGCGCCGCACTGTCGGAGGGACAGTACTGAGGGAGTGCCGCACTGTCGGAGGGGCAGTACTGAGGGAGCGCCGCACTGTCGGAGGGGCAGTACTGAGGGAGCACCGCATTGTCGGGGGGCAGTACTGAGGGAGTGTCGCACTGTCGGAGGGGCAGTACTGAGGGAGCGCTGCACTGTCGGAGGGGCAGTACTGAGGGAGCACCGCACTGTCGGAGGGGCGGTACTGAGAGAGCGCCGCACTGTCGGAGGGGCGGTACTGAGGGACGCCGCACTGTCGGAGGGGCAGTACTGAGGGAGCGCTGCACTGTCGGAGGGGCGGTACTGAGGGAGTGCCGCACTGTTGGAGGTGTTGTTTTTGAGATGAGACGTTAAACCGAGGCCCTGTCTGCCCTCTCAGGCGGACGTAAAAGACTCGATGGCACTATTTGGAAGAAGAGCAGGGGGAGTTCTCCCCGGTGTCCTGGGGCCAATATTTAACCCACGACCAACATCACTAAAAAACAGATGATCCGGGTCATTATCACATCGCTGTGTGTGGGAGCTTGCTGTGCACAAATTGCCTGCTGGGTTTCCCACAATACAACATTGACTGCACTCCAAAAGTACTTAATTGGCTGTGAGGCGCTTCGGGACGTCCTGAGCTGGTGAAAGGCGCTATATAAATGCAAGTCTTTCCTTCCAATGGCCCAAACAGCCTGTTCTGTTTCCGGGGGTGAAAGGGTTAAATCCCGAGGACCGGTCGCACAGACTGGGCTTGTGATCCCGCGAGTTTAGACGATTAAGCGACGATCTGATCGAGGGGTTTGGGACAATTGAAGGATTGGATCGGGGAGATCGAGAGAGAAACTGTTCCCTCGGGTGGGGGGCAGTCCAGAACAAGGGGGGCGTCACCTTCAAATTAGAGCCAGGCCGTTCAGGGCTGATGTCAGGAAACACTTCTTCACACAAAGGGCAGCGGGAATCGGGAACTCTCTCCCCCAAAAAGCTGTCGAGGCCAGGGGTCAATTGGAGCTTTCAACACTGAGGTTGATAGATTTATGCTGGTTCAGGATATTGAGGGTTACGGAACCAAGGCGGGTGGACGGGATTAAGGTACAGGTTAGCCGTGAATTGATTGAATGGCAAAACTGGCTCGAGGGGCTGAATGGGCCTCACTCCTGTTCCTGTGTAACAGGCTCGAGGGGCTGAATGGGCCTCTTCCTGTTCCTGTGTAACAGGCTCGAGGGGCTGAATGGGCCTCCTCCTGTTCCTGTGTAACAGGCTCGAGAGGCTGAATGGGCCTCCTCCTGTTCCTGTGTAACAGGCTCGAGAGGCTGAATGGGCCTCCTCCTGTTCCTGTGTAACAGGCTCGAGGGGCTGAATGGGCCTCTTCCTGTTCCTGTGTAACAGGCTCGAGGGGCTGAATGGGCCTCCTCCTGTTCCTGTGTAACAGGCTCGAGGGGCCGAATGGGCCTCCTCCTGTTCCTGTGTAACAGGCTCGAGGGACTGAATGGGCCTCCTCCTGTTCCTTTGTAAGAGGCTCGATGGGCTGAATGGGCCTCCTCCTGTTCCTGTGTAAGAGGCTCGAGGGGCTGACTGGGCCTCCTCCTGTTCCTGTGTAACAGGCTCGAGGGGCCGAATGGGCCTCCTCCTGTTCCTGTGTAACAGGCTCGAGGGGCCGAATGGGCCTCCTCCTGTTCCTGTGTAACAGGCTCGAGGGGCTGAATGGGCCTCCTGCTGTTCCTGTGTAACAGGCTCGAGGGGCTGAATGGGCCTCCTCCTGTTCCTGTGTAACAGGCTCGAGGGGCTGAATGGGCCTCTTCCTGTTCCTGTGTAATAGGCTCGAGGGGCTGAATGGGCCTCCTCCTGTTCCTGTGTAACAGGCTCGAGGGGCTGAATGGGCCGCTTCCTGTTTCTGTGTAACAGGCTCGAGGGGCTGAATGGGCCTCCTCCTGTTCCTGTGTAACAGGCTCGAGGGGCCGAATGGGCCTCCTCCTGTTCCTGTGTAACAGGCTCGAGGGGCTGAATGGGCCTCCTCCTGTTCCTGTGTAAGAGGCTTGAGGGGCTGAATGGGCCTCCTCCTGTTCCTGTGTAAGAGGCTCGAGGGGCTGACTGGGCCTCCTCCTGTTCCTGTGTAACAGGCTCGAGGGGCTGAATGGGCCTCCTCCTGTTCCTGTGTAACAGGCTCGAGGGGCTGAATGGGCTTCCTGCTGTCCCTGTGTAACAGGCTCGAGGGGCTGAATGGGCCCCCTCCTGTTCCTGTGTAACAGACTCGAGGGGCTGAATGGGCCTCCTCCTGTTCCTGTGTAACAGACTCGAGGGGCTGAATGGGCCTCCTCCTGTTCCTGTGTAACAGACTCGAGGGGCTGAATGGGCCTCCTCCTGTTCCTGTGTAACAGGCTCGAGGGGCTGAATGGGCCTCCTCCTGTTCCTGTGTAAGAGGCTCGAGGGGCCGAATGGGCCTCCTCCTGTTCCTGTGTAACAGGCTCGAGGGGCTGAATGGGCCTCCTCCTGTTCCTGTGTAACAGGCTTGAGGGGCTGAATGGGCCTCCTGTTCCTGTGTAAGAGGCTCGAGGTGCTGAATGGGCCTCCTGTTCCTGTGTAACAGGCTCGAGGGGCCGAATGGGCCTCCTCCTGTTCCTGTGTAAGAGGCTCGAGGGGCCGAATGGGCCTCCTCCTGTTCCTGTGTAACAGGCTCGAGGGGCTGAATGGGCCTCCTCCTGTTCCTGTGTAACAGGCTCGAGGGGCTGAATGGGCCTCCTCCTGTTCCTGTGTAACAGGCTCGAGGGGCTGAATGGGCCTCCTCCTGTTCCTGTGTAACAGGCTCGAGGGGCTGAATGGGCCTCCTGTTCCTGTGTAACAGGCTCGAGGGGCCGAATGGGCCTCCTCCTGTTCCTGTGTAACAGGCTCGAGGGGCCGAATGGGCCTCCTCCTGTCCCTGTATTTTTGTGCGTCTGTCCGACAGCCCCGGTGAGTACTCGCCCCTTCCCTTGACTGTTTGGTTGAATTTTCCTTCAGCTGTTCATGATCGACAAGAATATCGGGGAGTGGCGGGTGGCGCTGACCAGGGAGAGGAAGCTGTGCGTGACCCTTGAACTGCTGGTCTGCCTTGTCCACCCCTTTCCTGTCGCCTTCCTGGGGACCTCCGACACCCTCCTGTCCACCACAGGCATCATCTTGTCCAACCTGATGTTCCTGCGCATCTACTTGGTCCAACGGGTCATCTTCATGTTCAGCAAGGTCCTGAACCCGTCCTACCAGAGCATTGGCTCCCTCAGCAAGATCCAGTTCAGCTTCCATTTTGTCTTGAAGATTCTCATGAGCAGGTGCCCCGGCAAGATTCTCCTCCTCTTCATCTTCTTCGTCTGGTTCATCGGCTCCTGGACATTGAGCCTTTGTGAGAGGTAAGGGCCGTAACAGGTCACTCTTTGCTCGACATACAAGGCAACGAACCCTCTGGTCCAACCAGCCTATCCCAACATAAACACTTCCAAGACAGACTTGCATTTATATAGCGCCTCTCACGACCACCCGACGTCTCAAAGCGCTTCACCCGCCCAATGATGTTCTTTTGGAGTGCAGTCGCTGTCGAAACACGGCAGCCAATTTGCGCACAGCAAGCTCCCACACACAGCGATGTGATAATGACCCAGATCATCTGTTTTAGTGTCGTTGGTTGAGGGATAAATATTGGCCCCAGGACACCGGGGAGAACTCCCCCTGCTCTTCTTCAAAACAGTGCCGCGGGATCTTTTACGTCCACCTGAGAGGGCAGACGGGGCCTCGGTTTAACGTTGTATCCGAAAGACGGCACCTCCAAAAGTTCAGCACTCCCTCAGTACTGCCCCTCCGACACTCCCTCAGTACCGCCCCTCCGACAGTGCGGCGCTCCCTCAGTACTGCCCCTCCGACAGTGTGGCGCTCCCTCAGTACTGCCCCTCCAACAGTGCGGCGCTCCCTCAGTGCTGCCCCTCTGACAGTGCGGTGCTCCCTCAGTGCTGTCCCTCCGACAGTGCGGCGCTCCCTCAGTACCGCACCTCTGACAGTGTGGCGCTCCCTCAGTACTGCCCCTCCGATAGTGCGGCGCTCCCTCAGTACTGCCCCTCCGACAGTGCGGCGCTCCCTCTGTACTGCCCCTCCCACAGTGCGGCACTCCCTCAGTACTGCCCCTCCGACAGGCAATTGCCAGGTTTGGTGGCCAGGGATAGATGCAGACCTGGAACTTTGTGTTCGCAGGTGCAACACGTGTGCCCAGCTGGGCAACGCACCCAGGGAAGCCCCCCTTAGCCCCTGGCCATGGCCCGCCAAGCCATGGTCACTCATCCATGTGGACTACGCAGGTCCTTTCATGGGGAAAATGATTTTGGTTGTAGTAGACCCCTACTCCAAATGGATTGAGTGTGCCATTTTAAATTCAAGTACATCCTCTGCCACGGTAGAAAGTCTACGGGCAATGTTCGCCGCCCACGGTCTACCGGACATCTTGGTCAGCGACAATGGCCCGTGCTTCACAAGCACTGAATTCCAGGACTTCATGGCAGGCAATGGAATTAACCATATCAGAACAGCACCGTTCAAGCCGGCCTCAAACGGCCAGGCAGAACGAGCAGTGCAGATAATCAAACAGGGGATGCTCAGAATCCAAGGGGGTTCCCTACAAAGCCGCTTATCATGCCTCCTGTTGGCCAATAGATCCTGACCACACTCACTCACAGGGGTTCCAACCACAGAGCTGCTAATGAAAAGGTCACTCAAAACCAGGTTATCCCTTATACACCCGACTGTGATAGAAATTGTCGAGAGCAGGCGTCAGTCACAATGTGACTACCATGACAGGAATGCGAGGGCGCGATGTATTGATGTAAATGACCCTGTTTTTGTCCTTAATTACGCTGCAGGGCCCAAATGGCTCGCAGGCACTGTGGTTGCCAAAGAGGGGAATAGGATTCTGGTAGTTAAACTTACCAATGGACAAATCTGTCGCAAACATGTGGATCAAACTAAAAGGAGGTTCAGCAACCCCATAGAAGAAGTAGAGGAAGAACACGATGTAGAGTTCACTCCACCACAGGTGACCGAACACCGGAACCAAGTGGAGGAGAGCCCAGTCACTGTGGGCAGTCCGGACAGGCCTGAGGCACCACAAACAGCAGACACTCAGGCCAGCGCCCAACAACCGGAGCCCCAACTCAGGCGCTCTACAAGGGAGCGTAAACCACCAGAGAGACTCAACCTGTGATCCCAATAAGACTTTGGGGGGGGAGGTGATGTCATGTATTCTACTGTCATTATAATCCATGTATAAACTGACCTAAGTTGTACACCATGAGAACAATGACCACAAGGTGGTGAACTTGTGGGAGACACTCCTAACCTGGACCTTCAGGTATAAAAGGGGAAGCTCCACCCACCTTCATCACTTCAGTGCTGGCTAATAAAGGTGACTGGTCACAGAGTGACCTTCTCTCAAGTATGGGCCTCGTGTGCATTTACACTGTATAGTAAGGACATATCACTCCTGTTCCTGTGTAACAGGCTCGAGGGGCTGAATGGAACTCCTCCTGTTCCTGTGTAACAGGCTCGAGGGGTGAATGGGCCTCCTCCTGTTCCTGTGTAACAGGCTCGAGGGGCTGAATGGACCTCTTCCTGTTCCTATGTAACAGGCTCAAGGGGCTGAATGGGCCTCCTCCTGTTCCTGTGTAACAGGCTCGAGGGGCTGAATGGGCCTCCTCCTGTTACTGCGTAACAGGCTTGAGGGGCTGAATGGGCCTCCTCCTGTTCCTATGTAACAGGCTTGAGGGGCTGAATGGGCCTCCTCCTGTTCCTATGTAACAGGCTTGAGGGGCTGAATGGGCCTTCTCCTGTTCCCGAGAGCTGCTATTCCCCCGGGGAAAGAATCACCTCCTGACATCTAACCTCGATCTGTCCTTGTACAACTTGAGATTGTCACCCCTGGTCCTCCCGAACCCATTTAACTGGAACAAATGTCGACTGGAACACAATCTATCCCTTCATAAGAACATAAGAAATAGGAGCAGGAGTCGGCCATTCGGCCCCTCGAGCCTGCTCCGCCATTTAATACGATCATGTCTGACCCGATCATGGACTCAGCTCCACTTCCCTGCCCGCTCCCCATAATCCTTCACTCCCTTATTGGTTAAGAAACTGTCTATCTCTGTCTTAAATATATTCAATGACCCAGCCCCCACAGCTCTCTGGGGCAGAGAATTCCACAGATTTACAATATTCTGAGAGAAGAAATTTCTCCTCATCTCCGTTTTAAATGGGCGGCCCCTTATTCTAAGACCATGCCCCCTAGTTCTAGTCTCCCCCATCAGTGGAAACATCCTCTCTGCATCCACCTTGTCGAGCCCCCTCATAATCTGATACATTTCGATAAGATCGCCTCTCATTCTTCTGAACTCCAATGAGTAGAGGCCCAACCTAGTCAACCTTTCCTCATAAGTCAACCTCCTCATCCCCGGAATCAACCGAGTGAACCTTCTCTGAACTGCCTCCAAAGCAAGTATATCCTTTCGTAAATATGGAAACCAAAACTGCACGCAGTACTCCAGGTGTGGCCTCACAATACCCTGTATAACTGGAGCAAGACTTCATTATCTTATCAACCTCGGTCAGATCCCCCCAACGTCACGCTTCTCTACACTGGAGTCACAACTCCTTTAGCCTATCTTAGGATCTAAACTGCCTCGAGCTGGAAATTAATCTGGTGACCCTCCTCCGCTCTTTGTCCAAAGGGAGCGATGATCTCGGTCTCCTCAAGCATAGCTCGCGATGCAGCGCATTCTTTTCTTGCCTGGCGTGAGTTTGACCAACTTTCCCTCGAACTCTTGCCTCCTCGCCTGAAGGTACCCAGAGCTGCAGGTGTGCCTCGGCGAAGTGCCCATTTTTATACGGGAGTCCAAACAGTGTCAGGGGGCTATTCGGCCATTGAGTGTAACGTGGTTGGTCTCAGTGATGACTTCGGCCGACATCCTTTCCATTGTGGGCAATCATTGAGGAACCTGAGGTCCTGAAAGGTGCTATATAAATGCAAGTCTTTCTCGCTCGCTCTTTCTCTCTTTTTCTCTTTATTTCATTCTCTCTTTCTCTATTTCTCTCTCTTTCTCTCTTTTCCTCTTTCTTTATTTCTATATCTTTCTTTCGCTCTCTCTTTGTCTCTTCTTTCTATCTTTCTCTGTTTCTTCCTCTTTCTCACTCTCTTTTTATACCTTCCATTCTCTCTCATTCTTTACTTCTTTCTGCCTCTCTTTTTCTCTTTCTCTCTTTCTTTCTAACTATCTTTCTTTCTTTTTACCTTTCTTCCTGCTCCCCGTTTCCCTGCGATGAAATAATTTCCAGTGCGGTGAGCATGTGCCTGATGCTCGGAATGGGTGTATCCCTGGGAAACTGACACTTGCCCGATCTCTCAATCTCCGCAGGGAAAATCATCACAACGGAACCAACTCTATCGTCACGTCAATGTGGCTCATTCCCATCACCTTCCTCACCATTGGGTACGGTGACATGGTCCCGGTCACTACATGCGGCAAATTCATCTGCCTCATCACAGGAGCTTTGGTAAGGCCACACTTTTTCACTTTATGTCTGAGATACTTTGCCAAAACAGTGACTGTCAGGCTGGGAGCAGGTAGGTGGTACATAGAGTAACGGATACCCGGGAGTGAGTTACAGGCTGGAATCTAATCGAGGGGTTCGGGGGTTTATATATAGAATAATGGATACCTGGGAGTGAGTTACAGGCTGGAATCTAATCGAAGGGTTCGGGGGTTTATATATAGAATAACAGATACCCGGGAGTGAGTTACAGGCTGGAATCTAATCGAGGGGTCCGGGGGTTTATATATAGAATAATGGATACCTGGGAGTGAGTTACAGGCTGGGATCTAATCGGGGAGTTTGGGGGGGTTTATATATAGAATAACAGATACCCGGGAGTGAGTTACAGGCTGGAATCTAATCGGGGGGTTTGGGGGGGTTTATATATAGAATAACAGATACCCGGGAGTGAGTTACAGGCTGGAATCTAATCGAAGGGTTCGGGGGTTTATATATAGAATAACAGATACCCGGGAGTGAGTTACAGGCTGGAATCTAATCGAGGGGTCCGGGGGTTTATATATAGAATAATGGATACCTGAGAGTGAGTTACAGGCTGGAATCAAATCGAGGGGTTCGGGGTTTATATATAGAATAATGGATACCCAGGAGTGAGTTACAGGATGGAATCTAATCGAGGGGTTCGGGGGGTTTATATATAGAATAACAGATACCCGGTAGTGAGTTACAGGCTAGATTCTAATCGAGGGGTTCGGGGGGTTTATATATAGAATAGCAGATACCCGGGAGTGAGTTACAGGCTGGAATCAAATCGAGGGGTTCGGGATGTTTATTTAGAGAATAATGGATACCCGGGAGTGAGTTACAGGCTGGAATCTAATCGAGAGGTTCGGGGTTTATATATAGAATAACAGATACCCGGCAGTGAGTTACAGGCTGGAATCTAATCGAGGGGTTCGGGGGTTTATATATAAAATAACAGATACCCAGGAGTGAGTTACAGGCTGGAAGCTAATCGAGAGGTTCGGGGTTTATATATAGAATAACAGATACCCGGCAGTGAGTTACAGGCTGGAATCTAATCGAGCGGTTCGGGGTGTTTATATATAGAATAGCAAATACCCGGGAGTGAGTTACAGGCTGGAATCAAATCGAGAGGTTCGGGGTGTTTATTTATAGAATAACAGATACCTGGGAGTGAGTTACAGGCTGGAATCTAATCGAGGGGTTCGTGGGGGGTTTACATATAGAATAACAGATACCTGGGAGTGAGTTACAGGCTGGGATCTAATCAAGGTGTTCGGGGGGTTTATAAATAGAATAGCAAATACCCGGGAGTGAGTTACAGGCTGGAATCAAATCGAGGGGTTCGGGGGTTTATATATAGAATAACAGATACCCGGGAGTGAGTTACAGGCTGAAATCTAATCGAGGGGTTCGGGGGTTTATATATAGAATAACAGATACCCGGGAGTGAGTTACAGGCTGGAATCAAATCGAAGGGTTCGGGGGGGTTTATATATAGAATAACAAATACCTGGGAGTGTGTTACAGGCTGGGATCTAATCGAGCGGTTCGGGGGGTTTATATATAGAATAACAGATACCTGGTAGTGAGTTACAGGCTGGAATCTAATCGAGCGGTTCGGGGGGTTTATATATAGAATAACAGATACCCGGGAGTGAGTTACAGGCTGGAAGCTAATCGAGAGGTTCGGGGTTTATATATAGAATAACAGATACCCGGCAGTGAGTTACAGGCTGGAATCTAATCAAGGGGTTCGATGGTTTATATATAAAATAACAGATACCCAGGAGTGAGTTACAGGCTGGAATCTAATCGAGGGATTCTGAGGGGGGAGTTATATATATAATAACAGATACCCGGGAGTGAGTTACAGACTGGAATCTAACCGAGGGTTTCGGAGGGGGGTTTATATATAGAATAACAGATACCCGGGAGTGAGTTACAGGCTGGAATCTAATCGAGGGGTTCGGAGGGGGGTTTATATATAGAATAACAGATACCCGGGAGTGAGTTACAGGCTGGAATCTAATCGAGGGGTTCGGGGGGGTTTATATATAGAATCACAGATACCCGGCAGTGAGTTACAGGCTGGAATCTAATCGAGGGATTCGGGGGTTTATATATAGAATAACAGATACCCGGGTGTGAGTTACAGGCTGGAATCTAATTGACAGGTTCGGGGAGTTTATATATAGAATAACGGATATCCAGGAGTGAGTTACAGGCTGGAATCTAATCGAGGGGTTCGGGGGGTTTATATATAGAATAACAGATTCCCGGGAGTGAGTTACAGGCTGGAATCTAATCGAGGGGTTCGGGGGGTTTATATAGAATAACAGATATACGGGAGTGAGTTACTGGCTGGAATCTAATCGAGGGGTTCGGGGGGTTTATATATAGAATAACAGATACCCGGGAGTGAGTTACAGGCTGGAATCTAATCGAGGGGTTCGGGGGGTTTATATATAGAATAACAGATATACGGGAGTGAGTTACAGGCTGGAGTCTAATCGAGGGTATTCGGGGGGTTTATATATAGAATAACAGATACCCGGGAGTGAGTTACACGCTGGAATCTAATCGAGGGGTTCGGGGGGTTTATATATAGAATAACAGATACCCGGCAGTGAGTTACAGGCTGGAGTCTAATCGAGGGGTTCGGGGCGTTTATATATAGAATAACAGATACCCGGGAGTGAGTTACAGGCTGGAGTCTAATCGAAGGGTTCTGAGGGGGGTTTGACACGTTCACAATGAAGGATGAAACTGAGTACTGTGTACAATGAGCAAGTGTGACCTTAGCTCCTTTAATTAGACTCCAGAGTGCAGGTACCCCGTGGGTGGCCTGCTTATATACCGTGCTCCCAAGGGATGCTGGGATCCCTTGGGACTCCAACAGGTGGGCCCTCTAGTGGTGGTGTGATACAGCTTACAAGGGGTTAAATACATAACATCACTCCCCCGTGAAGTCAACAACACACTTATTTACAGGGTGAGACGATCTGGGGCTCTGCGCTCCCTTGTCGATCGTCTCGGTACAAATGCTGGTGTGGGTGGGTTGGTCGGTTCTTCGTTGGGCTGTTGGGCAGCCGGCCTTGCTGGGCTGCTGGGGATGGTGAGTTCGGCTTCGTGGTCAACCGTGATGTCAGTTGCCACTTGTGTGTGTGTGTTGGAGGGTTAAAGTTGGTGGTGTCTTCTTCGGGTTGTTCGTAGCTGTTGGTGAACCGCAATTTGATTTGGTCCAAATGTTTTCTGTACGTTAGTCCATTGGCCAATTTGACCTGAAGCATCCTACTCCCCTCTTTGGCTGTGACTGTGCCAGCGAGCCATTTGGGACCATGTCCATAATTGATTATAAACACAGGGTCATTGACCTCAATATCACGTGACAAATTTGCGCGATCATGGTACCTGCTTTGTTGATGACTCCTGCCCTCGACATGATCAGGGTGGACAAGAGAGAGCCTTGTTTTGAGCACCCTTTTCATGAGCAGCTCGGCTGGGCGAACCCCGGTGAGTGAGTGGGGTCTGGTGTGGTAGCTGAGCAGGACTCGGGACAGTCGGGTCTGCAGGGAGCCTTCCGACACACGTTTCAAGCTTTGCTTGATGGTCTGAACTGCCCGTTCTGCCTGGCCGTTGGATGGGGCTTGAACAGGGCAGATGTGACGTGCTTGATCCCATTGCGGGTCATGAATTTCTTGAATTCAGCACTGGTGAAACACGGCCCATTGTCGCTGACTAGGACATCAGGCAGGCCGTGCGTGGCAAACATGGCTCGGAGGCTTTCGATAGTGGCCGTGGACATGCTTACAGACATTATTGCACATTCAATCCATTTTGAGTAAGCGTCCACGACAACCAAACACATTTTGCCTAGAATTGGGCCCGCATAGTCCACGTGGATCCTCGACCACGGTTTGGAGGGCCACGACCACAACCTTAGCGGTGCCTCTCTGGGTGCATTGCTCAGCTGAGAGCAAGTGTTGCACTGGCGCACGCATGACTCTAAATCTGAGTCGATGCAGGGCCACCACACACGGGATCTGGTTGTGGCTTTCATCATTACAATGCCTGGGTGGGAGCTGTGCAGTTCACAAATGAACGTATCTCTGCCTTTCTTGGGCAAGGCCTTGCAATTGCCCCACAACAGACAGTCCGCCTGCAGGGACATTTCGTCTTTGCGCCTGTGGAACGGCTTAATCGCCTCCTGCATCTCCGCTGGGACACTGGACCAGCTCTCATGGAGGACCCAGTTTTTTTACCAAGGACAGTAAAGGATCCTGGCTGGTCCAAGTCCTGATCTGACGGGTTGTAACGGGGGACTTCTCGTTCTCGAATGCATCCATTACCAAGAGCAAGTCCGCTGACTGTGCCATTTCCACCCCGGTGGTGGGCAGTGGCAGCCGACTGAGAGCATCAGCGCAGTTCTCTGTGCCCGGTCTGTGGCGGATTGCATAGTTGTATGCCGACAGCGTGAGCGCCCATCTTTGGATGCGGGCAGAGGCATTGGTGTTAATCCTTTTGCTCTCAGAGAACAGCGATATGAGCGACTTGTGGTCAGTTTCAAGCTCAAACTTGAGGCCAAAAAGTACTGGTGCATTTTTTTCACCCCGTAACCGCACGCCAGAGTCTCTTTTTCAATCATACTGTAGGCCCTTTAGGCCTTGGACAAACTCCTGGATGCATAAGCGACCGGTTGCAAAATCCCTGTTTCGTTAGCCTGTTGTAACACACACCCGGCCCCGTATGACGACGCGCATGGGTTATACAGAACGAGCAGTTTGTTTGACACAACAGATTTCTGGCTTTCTTAAAGGCAGCCTCATGTGAATTCCCCTATACCCAGCCATCTTCCTTGCGCAGTAGCACATGTCGGGGTTCGAGCAGGGTGCTTAACCCGGGTAGGAAATTACTGAAATA
This sequence comes from Pristiophorus japonicus, assembly GCF_044704955.1. Lineage (NCBI taxonomy): Eukaryota > Metazoa > Chordata > Chondrichthyes > Pristiophoridae > Pristiophorus > Pristiophorus japonicus. The sequence continues at coordinate 10,241,463 of NC_092007.1, read as the reverse complement.
GTTGAGGAGTCCCAGGAACGACCGCAGCTCCGTCACGTTCTGTGGTCTCGGTGCGTTCTTGATGGCCTCCGTCTTGGTGTCGGTGGGTCTGATGCCGTCTGCTGCGATTCTTCTTCCCAAGAACTTGACCTCCGGCGCCAGGAAAACACACTTCGAGCGTTTCAACCTGAGCCCCACGCGATCCAACTGACTAAGAACCTCTTCCAGATTCTTCAAGTGCTCCATGGTGTCCCGACCTGTGACCAGTATGTCGTCCTGGAAAACCATGGTGCGAGGAACCGACTTTAGCAGGCTCTCCATGTTCCGTTGGAAGGTTACCACGGCCGACCGAATCCCGAACGGGCATCTGTTATAGATGAACAGACCTTTGTGCGTGTTGATGCAGGTGAAGCCTTTCGAAGATTCCTCCAGCTCCTGCGTCATGTAGGCCGAGATCAGGTCCAACATGGTGAAGGTCTTCCCTCCAGCCAGGGTTGCAAATAGGTCGTCTGCCTTGGGTAGCGGGTACTGGTCCTGTCGCGAAAAATGGTTAATCGTTACTTTATAATCGCCGCAAATTCTGACCGTGCCGTCCTCTTTAAGTACCGGGACAATCGGACTGGCCCACTCGTTGAATTCCACCGGCGTGATGATGCCTTCTCGCTGCAGCCTGTCCAGCTCAATTTTTACTTTCTCACGCACCATATAAGGTACCGCCCGTGCCTTGTGGTGGATGGGTCGTGTACCGGGAACCATGGATCTGCACTTCGCCCCCGAGAAACTTCCAATGCCTGGCTCAAACAACGACGGGAATCTGCTCAGAACCTGGGCACACAAGGCGTCATCGACGGACGAAAGTGCTCGGATATCGTCCCAGTTCCAGCGGATTTTTCCCAGCCAGCTTCTGCCAAACAACGTGGGGCCATCCCCTGGCACAATCCACAGCGGGAGTTCATGCACTGCTTCTTCAAAGGAGACTTTGACTTCTGCACTGCCAATTACAGGGATTAGTGGCTTGGTGTAAGTCCTTAGTTTGGTGTGAATGGGGCTAAGCTTGGGCCTGTGTGCCTTGTTGCACCTCATTATGGACTGACTCGCACCCGTGTCCAGTTCCATGGATACTGGAATTCCGTTCAGTTCAACATTCAACATGATCGGTGGACATTTCGTGGTGAAGGTGTGTACCCCGTACACTTCTGCCTCCTCGGTACGAGTCTCCAATTCAGCCTGATCCACCGTGGATCGATCTTCCTCTGCAACCTGGTGGTTTGCAGGGTTTGCAGCTCACCTGCACATCCGCTGGAGGTGTCCCATTGTCCTACAGCCGTTGTACGCATAGTGCTTGAAGCGGCATTGATGGGGCCAATGATCACCTCCACAACACCAACAAGGTGTTAACTGCCTCACATTAACGATTGATGGCGGACTCTGGGTCATCTGAGGTTGGGCAGCAGCAGCCGGCGTGTACGTCCTGCCATGTATATTCCTGCTCGAGACCGACGTTACTTTGTGCACAGTACTGGCCGAAACCTCTTTACTCTGCGAAATCTGTTTGGTGTTGTCCCTGGTGAACATAAATGGCTGGGCTATCGTTATAGCTTTACTTAGGTTCAGTGTTTCAACATTCAGCAGTTTGTGAAGGATTGTCTCATGACCAATGCCCAGTACAAAAAAGTCTCTGAACATTTGTTCTAGGAATCCCTCAAACTCACAATGTCCTGCGAGGCGCCTTAGTTCGGAGACATAGCTCGCCACTTCCTGGCCCTCCGAACGTTGACACGTGTAGAACCGATATCTCACCATCAAAACACTTTCCTTAGGATTTAGGTGCTCCCGGACCAGCGTACACAATTCTTCATAGGATTTAGCTGTTGGTTTTGCCGGGGCCGGGAGATTCTTCATGAGGCCAGAGGTTGTTGCCCCACAGACAGTGAGGAGGATCGCCCTTCGTTTGGCAGCGTTCTCGTCCCCTTCCAGCTCGTTGGCCACAAAGTATTGGTCGAGTTTCCCCACGACAGGCCTCCCAATCGTCCCCTTCTGAGAACTTCTCCAGGATACAGACTGTTCTTTGCATTTTCACGCGGTTGTTCATTACCTCGTCGCCAATTGATACATTCACAATGAAGGATGAAACTGAGCACTGTGTACAATGAGCAAGTGTGACCTTAGCTCCTTTAATAAGACTCCAGAGTGCAGGTACCCCGTGGGTGGCCTGCTTATATATAGTGCTCCCAAGGGATGCTGGGATCACCTGGGACTCCAACAGGTAAGCCCTCTGGTGGTGGTGTGATACAGGTTACAAGGAGTTAAATACATAACAGGGTTATATATAGAATAACGGATACCCGGGTGTGAGTTACAGGCTGGAATCTTATCAAGGGGTTTATGGGGGGGGCGGGGGGGTTTATATATAGAATAATGGATAACCAGGAGTGAGTTACAGGCTGGAATCTAATCGAGGGATTCTGAGGGGGTGGTTTATATATAGAATAACAGATACCCGGGAGTGAGTTACAGGCTGGAATCTAATCGAGGGGTTCGGGGGGTTTATATATAGAATAATGGATACCCGGGAGTGAGTTACAGGCTGGAATCTAATCGAGGGGTTCAGGGGGTTTATATATAGAATAATGGATACCCAGGAGTGAGTTACAGGCTGGAATCTAATCGAGGGGTTCGGGGGAGGGGGTTTATATATAGAATAACAGATACCCGGGAGCAAGTTACAGGCTGGAATCAAATGGAGGGGTTTGGGGGGTTTATATATAGAATAACAGATACCCGGGAGTGAGTTACAGGCTGGAATCTAATCGAGGGGTTCGGGGGGGTTTATATATAGAATAACAGATACCCGGGAGTGAGTTACAGGCTGGAATCTAATCGAGGTGTTCGGGGGGTTTATATATAGAATAACAGATACCTGGGAGTGAGTTACAAGCTGGAATCTAATCGAGGGGTTCGGGGGGGTTTATATATAGAATAACAGATACCCGGGAGTGAGTTACAGGCTGCAATCTAATCGAGGGGTTCGGGGGGTTTATATATAGAATAACAGATACCCGGGAGTGAGTTACAAGCTGGAATCTAATCGAGGGGTTTGGGGGGTTTATATATAGAATAACAGATACCCCGGACTGAGTTACAGGCTGGAATCTAATCGAGGGGTTCGGGAGGTTTATATATAGAATAACAGATACCCGGGAGTGAGTTACAGGCTGGAATCTAATCGAGGAGTTCGGGAGGTTTAAATATAGAATAACGGATACCCGGGAGCGAGTTACAGGCTGGAATCTAATTGAGTGGTTCGGGGGGGTTCTATGAGATGATAAACTGCCCTCTCAGTTGTATGTAAAAGAGCAGGGGGCCCTGGGGACAATATATACCCCTCAACCAATAACTAAAAATAACTGATCCAGGTAATTATCACATTGCTAATTATGGGAGCTTGCTGTGCGCAAATTGGCGGCCGTGTTTCCCACAATACAACAGTAACTACACTCCAAAAGTACTTCATTGGCTGTGAGGCATTTTGGGATGTCCTGAGGTGGTGAAGGGCGCTATATAAGTGCAGGTGTAAATGATGTCGAACCCAGCTCTGTATTTTCCTCTCCCAGGGAGTTAGTTGCACTGCACTATTCATCGCTGTGATCGCCAAGAAACTGGAACTGAGCAAGGATGAGAAACATGTCCATAATTTCATGAGGGACATTCAGCTGACGAAGGAGGTAAGGAGTCCGACAGAAGGTAGACTGAGGGGGGTGCGGGGGGCGGAGTCGGCGAGAATATTACCCTTGTACCTGCAGGGTCGATAGTGAGGAGCTTGTCATTGTGAAGTGTATCATTGGAGCGGCGATCAGGCTTGGCTTCAATGGGAGAGTTAGGGGACTGGAGGGATGGGCTTCGATGGGGGAGTTAGGGGACTGGAGGGATGGGCTTCGATGGGTTGTTAGGGTACTGGAGGGATGGGCTTCGATGGGGGAGTTAGGGGACTGGAGGGATGGGCTTCGATGGGAGAGTTAGGGGACTGGAGGGATGGGCTTCGATGGGAGAGTTAGGGGACTGGAGGGATGGGCTTCGATGGGAGAGTTAGGGGACTGGAGGGATGGGCTTCGATGGGAGAGTTAGGGTACGGGAGGGATGGGCTTCGATGGGAGAGTTAGGGTACGGGAGGGATGGGCTTCGATGGGAGAGTTAGGGGACTGGAGGGATGGGCTTCGATGGGGGAGTTAGGGGACTGGAGGGATGGGCTTCGATGGGGGAGTTAGGGTACGGGAGGGATGGGCTTCGATGGGAGAGTTAGGGGACTGGAGGGATGGGCTTCGATGGGAGAGTTAGGGGACTGGAGGGATGGGCTTCGATGGGAGAGTTAGGGTACGGGAGGGATGGGCTTCGATGGGAGAGTTAGGGGACTGGAGGGATGGGCTTCGATGGGAGAGTTAGGGGACTGGAGGGATGGGCTTCGATGGGAGAGTTAGGGGACTGGAGGGATGGGCTTCGATGGGAGAGTTAGGGGACTGGAGGGATGGGCTTCGATGGGAGAGTTAGGGGACTGGAGGGGTGGTGGTGCCGCTAAGGATCCTGATGACGAGACTCGTTCTTCAGCAATGGGCTATTAATCTGTCGTCAGGTCCAGAAGGTGGCCGCTGATCTGATTGGAGTGGCGTGGCTTCTGTACAAACACAGAAAGCAGGAAGACAGACATAGGGTCAGGAAGTACCACCGCGATTTGTTCTCCACCGTCTGTAGGTAAGTACAGGCCTTTCTTCATGTGTAACCTCTGCCCCTTGAAATATACCTCCGTGATGTATTGACTGTGTGGGCCCCATAAGTCGCTCCGTCAACGAGCCACTCAGGCCACAAACACCCCAGCTTCCATCCCTGGCATGTCATAGAAACGTAGAAAATAGGTGCAGGAGTAGGCCATTCGGCCCTTCGAGCCTGCACCACCATTCAATAAGATCATGGCTGATCATTCCCTCAGTACCCCTTTCCTGCTTTCTCTCCATACCCCTTGATCCCTTTAGCCGTAAGGGCCACATCTAACTCCCTTTTGAATATATCTAACGAACTGGCCTCAACAACTCTCTGTGGCAGAGAATTCCACAGGTTCACCACTCTCTGGGTGAAGAAGTTCCTCCGCATCTCGGTCCTAAATGGCTTACCCCTTATCCTTAGACTGTGACCCCTGGTTCTGGACTTCCCCAACATCGGGAACATTCTTCCTGCATCTAACCTGTCCAGTCCCGTCAGAATTTTAGATGTTTCTATGAGATTCCCTCTCATTCTTCTAAATTCCAGTGAATATAAGCCTCGTCGATCCAGTCTTTCTTCATATGTCAGTCCTGCCATCCCAGGAATCTGTCTGGTGAACCTTCGCTGCACTCCCTCAATAGCAAGAACGTCCTTCCTCAGATTAGGAGACCAAAACTGTACACAATATTCGAGGTGTGGCCTCACCAAGGCCCTGCAGAACTGCTCCTATACTCAAATCCTCGCGCTATGAAGGCCAACATGCCATTTGCCTTCTTCACCGCCTGCTGTACCTGCATGCCAACTTTCAATGACTGATGTACCATGACACCCAGGTCTCATTGCACCTCCCCTTTTATTAATCTGTCACCATTCAGATAATAATCTGCTTTTACCACCAAAGTGAATAACCTCACATTTATCCACATTATACTGCATCTGCCATGCATTTGCCCACTCACCTAACCTGTCCAAGTCACCCTGCAGTCTCTTAGCATCCTCCTCACAGCTCACATCGCCACCCAGCTTAGTGTCATCTGCAAACTTGGAGATATTACATTTAATTCCTTCATCTAAATCATTGACGTATATTGTAAATAGCTGGGGTCCCAGCACTGAGCCCTGCGGTACCCCACTAGTCACTGCCTGCCATTCTGAAAAAGGCTCGTTTATTCCTACTCTTTGCTTCCTGTCTGCAAAACAATTCTCTATCCATGTCAGTATATTACCCCCAATATCATGTGCTTTAATTTTGTACACTAATCTCTTGTGTGGGACCTTGTCAAAAGCCTTTTGAAAGTCTAAATACACCACATCCACTGGTTCTCCTTGTGCACTCTACTAGTTACATCCTCAAAATATTCTGGAAGATTTGACAAGCATGATTTCCCTTTCATAAATCCATGCTGACTTGGACCGATCCTGTCACTGCTTTCCAAATGCACTGCTATTACATCTTTAATAATTGATTCCAACATTTTCCCCACCGCCGATGTCAGGCTAACCGGTCTAGAATTACCCGTTTTCTCTCTCCCTCTTTTTTTAAAAGTGGTGTTACATTAGCTGCCCTCCAGTCCACAGAAACTGATTCAGAGTCGATAGACTGTTGGAAAATGATCACCAATGCATCTACTATTTCTAGGGCCACATCCTTAAGTACTCTGGGATGCAGATTATCAGGCCCTGGTGACTTATCGGCCTTCAATCCCATCAATTTTCCTAACACAATTTGCTGACTAATAAGGATATGCTTCAGTTCCTTCTTCTTACTAGACCCTCGGTCACCTAGTATTTCTGGAAGGTTATTTTTGTCTTCCTTAGTGAATACAGAACCAAAGTACTTGTTCAATTGGTCTGCCATTTCTTTGTTCCCCATTATAAATTCACCTGATTCTGACTGCAAGGGACCTACGTTTGTCTTCACTAATCTTTTTCTCTTCACATATCGATAGAAACTTTTGCAGTCAGTTTTTATGTTCCCTGCAAGCTTCCTCTCATATTCTATTTTCCCCCTCCTAATTAAACCCTTTGTCCTCCTCTGCTGAATTCTACATTTCTCCTAGTCCTCAGGTTTTCTGCTTTTTCTGGCCAATTTATATGCCTCTTCCTTGGATTTAACACTATTCCTAATTTCCCTTCTAAACCACGGTTGAGCCACCTTCCCTGTTTTATTTTTACTCCAGACAGGGATGTACAATTGTTGAAGTTCATCCATGTGATCTTTAAATGTTTGCCATTGCCTATCCACTGTCAACCCTTTCAGTATCATGTGCCAGTCTATTCTAGCCAATTCACATCTCATACCATCGAAGTTACCTTTCTATAAGTTCAGGACCCAAGTCTCTGAATTAACTGTGTCACTCTCCAACTTAAAGAAGAATTCTACCATATTATGGTCACTCTTTCCCAAGGGTCCTCACACAACAAGATTGTTAATTAGTCCTCTCTCATTACGCATCACCCAGTCTAGGATGGCCAGCTCTCTAGTTGGTTCCTCGACATATTGGTCGAGAAAACCATCCCTAATACACTCCAGGAAATCCTCCTCTACCGCATTGCTACCAGTTTGTTTCGCCCAATTGATATGTAGATTAAAGTCACCCATGATAACTGCTGTACCTTTTTTGCACGCATCCCTAATGTCCTGAGTTAACTGGTCATAAGCAAGGACGAGGGCAGAAGGACAAGGGAACACCACCACCTCCACGTTCCCCTCCCAGTCACACACACACCATCCCGACTTGGAAATATATCGGCCTTTCCTTCATCGTCGCCTGGTCACAATCCTGGAACTCCCTCCCTAACAGCACTGTGGGAGCACCTTCACCACACGGACTGCAGCGGTTCAAGAAGGAGGCTCACCACCACCTTCTCAAGTGGCGACGAGGGATGGGCGATAAATACCGGCCTCGGCCAGCAACGCCCACATCTCGAGAAGAATAAATTAAATAAAATGTAACCTCTCCCCAGTACCCTAACTCTCCCATCGAAGCCCATCCCTTCCGTACCCTAATTCCCCCATCGAAGCCCATCCCTTCCGTACCCTAACTCCCCCATCGAAGCCCATCCCTCCAGTACCCTAACTCTCCCATCGAAGCCCATCCCTCCAGTCCCCTAACTCCCCCATCAAAGCCCATCCCTCCAGTCCCCTAACTCCCCCATCGAAGCCCATCCCTCCAGTCCCCTAACTCTCCCATCGAAGCCCATCCCTCCAGTCCCCTAACTCCCCCATCGAAGCCCATCCCTCCAGTACCCTAACTCTCCCATCAAAGCCCATCCCTCCAGTCCCCTAACTCTCCCATCGAAGCCCATCCCTCCAGTCCCCTAACTCTCCCATCGAAGCCCATCCCTCCCGTCCCCTAACTCCCCCATCAAAGCCCATCCCTCCAGTACCCTAACTCCCCCATCAAAGCCCATCCCTCCAGTACCCTAACTCTCCCATCGAAGCCCATCCCTCCCGTCCCCTAACTCTCCCTTCGAAGCCCATCCCTCCCGTACCCTAACTCTCCCATCGAAGCCCATCCCTCCAGTACCCCAACTCTCCCATCGAAGCCAGTCCCTCCAGTACCCTAACTCAGTACTGCCCCTCCGACAGTGCAGCGTTCCCTCAGTACCGCCCCTCCGACAGTGCTGTGCTCCCTCAATACTGTCCCTCCAACAGTGCGGCACTCCCTCAGTACTGCCGCTCCGACAGTGCGGCCCTCCCTCACTATCACCCCCCTTCCGACAGTGCAACGCTCCCTGAGTTCTGCCCCTCCGACAGTGCGGCCCTCCCTCAGCATCATCATCATAGGCAGTCCCTCGGAATCGAGGAAGACTTGCTTCCACTCCCAAAGTGAGTTCTTTGATGGCTGAACAGTCCGATACAAGAGCCACAGACCCTGTCACAGGTGGGACAGACATTCGTCGAGGGAAGGGGTGGGTGGGGCTAGTTTGCCGCGTGCTCCTTCCGCTGCCTGCGCTTGGCCTCTTCCTGCTCTTTGTGTTGAGACTCCCGGATGTACTTTCTCCACCTCCGGGCGGTCTTCGACCAGGGTCTCCCAGGTGTCAGTGGTGATGTCGCACTTTACCAGGGAGGCTTTGAGGGTGTCCCTTGTAACGTTTCCGTTGTCCTCCTTTGGCTCGTTTACCACGAAGGAGCTCCGCATAAGGCATTTGCTTAGAGAGTCTCGTATCTGGCATGCGAAGTATGTGGCCCTGCCCAGCGAAACTGATCGAGTGTGGTCAGTGCTTCAATACTGGGGATGTTGGCCTGGTCGAGGACACTGATGTTGGTGCGTCTATCCTCCCAGGGAATTTGCAGGATCTTGCAGAGACATCGTTGGTGATATATCTCCAGTGACTTGAGGTGCCTTCCGTACATCATCCATGCCTCAGATCCAGACAGGAGGGCGGGTATTACTACAGCCCTGTAGACCATGAGCTTGGTGGTAGATTTGAGGGCACTGCTGTGCCGACAGCGCAGTACGGCACTCCCTCAGTACTGCCCTTCCGACGGTGCAGCGCTCCCTCAGCACGTCCCTGGGAGTGTCAGCCTAGATTTTCTTGTGCTCAAATCCCTGGACTGGGACATGAACCCAGCACCTTCTGACGCAGAGGCGAGAGTGCTGCCCACTGAGCCACGACTGAACGATTTGTGGCGCGGCTGGGATTAACACGGGCTAACCTTTCACTCAACTCGTCTTCAGGTTCCGCAAAACAAAGCTGAGACAGAAGAAACTCCGGGATCAAATCAGCACCATGATGGACCTCTCCAAGGTAACGCCATTTCCGTTGGGAAGTCCCTGGAGTTCAGAAACTCCTCATGAATGATGTGCGGCCATTGTACACTCGGCCTGTCCCGTCTCCCAGCGCCTAGTGCTTTTGCCCAGGTCACCTTGCTGGCCAGTTGCCTTTCTCAATGAGAGTCTGGGGGAGTTGCAGTACTGGGCACTACACAGCAAGGCTGGGTGGTATACCCTTTCTGTTATTCGTTCCTGAGATGTGGGCGTCGCTGGCCAAGGCCGGCATTTATTGCCCATCCCTCGTCGCCCCTTGAGAAGGTGGTGGTGAGCCGCCTTCTTGAACCATTGCAGTCCGTGTGGTGAAGGTGCTCCCACAGTGCTGTTAGGGAGGGAGTTCCAGGATTGTGACCCAGCCACGATGAAGGAACGGCCGATATATTTCCAAGTCGGGATGGTGTGTGACTGGGAGGGGAATGTGGAGGTGGTGATGATCCCATGCGCCTGCTGCCCTTATCCTTCTAGGCGGGTAGAGGTGGCGGGTTTGGGAGGTGCTGAAGAAGCCTTGGCGAGTTGTCGCGGTGCATAAGAAGATAAGAATTAGGAACAGGAGTAGGCCATCTAGCCCCTCGAGCCTGCTCCGCCATTCAACAAGATCATGGCTGATCTGGCCGTGGACTCAGCTCCACTTACCCGCCCTCTCCCCGTAACCCTTAATTCCCTTATTGGTTAAAAATCTATCTATCTGTGACTTGAATACATTCAATGAGCTAGCCTCAACTGCTTCCTTGGGCAGAGAATTCCACAGATTCACAACCCTCTGGGAGAAGAAATTCCTTCTCAACTCGGTTTTAAATTGGCTTCCCCATATTTTGAGGCTGTGCCCCCTAGTTCTAGTCTCCCCCACCAATGGAAACAACCTCTCTGCCTCTATCTTGTCTATCCCTTTCATTATTTTAAATGTTTCTATAAGATCACCCCTCATCCTTCTGAACTCCAACGAGTAAAGACCCAGTCTACTCAATCTATCATCATAAGGTAACCCCCTCATCTCCGGAATCAGCCTAGTGAATCGTCTCTGTACCCCCTCCAAAGCTAGTATATCCTTCCTTAAGTAAGGTGACCAAAACTGCACGCAGTACTCCAGGTGCGGCCTCACCAATACCCTGTACAGTTGCAGCAAGACCTCCCTGCTTTTGTACTCCATCCCTCTCGCAATGAAGGCCAACATTCCATTCGCTGCAGTGTATCTTGTAGACGGTGCACACCGCAGCCACGGTGCGCCGGTGGTGGAGGGAGTGATTGTTGGAGGTGATGGAGGGAGTGAGTGTTGGAGGTGGTGGAGGGAGTGAGTGTTGGAGGTGGTGGAGGGAGGGAGTGTTAGAGGTGGTGGAGGGAGTGAGTGTTGGAGGTGATGGAGGGAGTGAGTGTTGGAGGTGGTGGAGGCAGTGAGTGTTGGAGGTGGTGGAGAGAGTGAGTGTTGGAGGTGATGGAGGGAGTGAGTGTTGGAGGTGGTGGAGGGAGTGAGTGTTGGAGGTGGTGGAGGGAGTGAGTGTTGGAGGTGGTGGAGGCAGTGAGTGTTGGAGGTGGTGGAGGGAGTGAGTGTTGGAGGTGGAGGAGGCAGTGAGTGTTGGAGGTGGTGGAGGGAGTGAGTGTTGGAGGTGGTGGAGGGAGTGAGTGTTGGAGGTGGTGGAGGGAGTGAGTGTTGGAGGTGGTGGAGGGAGTGAGTGTTGGAGGTGCTGGGGAGCGTGGCCGATCGAGCGGGCGGCTTTGTCCTGGATGGTGTCGAGCTTCTCGAGTGTTTGTTGGAGCTGCAACTCATCCAGGCAAGTGGGGAGTGTTCCCTCACACTCCTGACTTGTGTCTTGTCGATGGTGGGAAGGCTTTGGGGAGTCAGGAGGTGAGACACTCGACACAGAATACCCAGCCTTTGACCTGCTCTTGTTGCTATGGTATTTATTGACCCTAGAGATCGTTCTGTTCACTTTTCCTCCTCGGGAGTTCAACAGTGGAGTTAAACCGACCTCAGAGGAGGCATAAATAAAGGAAGTGTCTTTCTGTATAATAACCTTTCTTTGCCATTCTACACAATGGGAGGGAATGGGAAGGGGTTTGGGTCCATTGGGATTGTGTACAGTGGGAGTGAATGGGAAGGGGTTTGGGTCCATTGGGATTGTGTACAATGGGAGTGAATGGGAAGGGGTTTGGGCCCATTGGGATTGTGTACAGTGGGAGTGAATGGGAAGGGGTTTGGGTCCATTGGGATTGTGTACAATGGGAGTGAATGGGAAGGGGTTTGGGTCCATTGGGATTGTGTACAGTGGGAGTGAATGGGAAGGGGTTTGGGTCCATTGGGATTGTGTACAATGGGAGTGAATGGGAAGGGGTTTGGGCCCATTGGGATTGTGTACAGTGGGAGTGAATGGGAAGGGGTTTGGGTCCATTGGGATTGTGTACAGTGGGAGTGAATGGGAAGGGGTTTGGGTCCATTGGGATTGTGTACAGTGGGAGTGAATGGGAAGGGGTTTGGGCCCATTGGGATTGTGTAGAGTGGGAGTGAATGGGAAGGGGTTTGGGTCCATTGGGATTGTGTAAAATGGGAGTGAATGGGAAGGGTTTGGGTCCAGTGGGATTCTCTGAGGGATGAGCTATGTGGTGAGGTTCAGGGAACGGGTGAAAGCATTGCTTCATCCGATTTGAAGATTGCTTGCAGCCTGGAATTGACGGTGCTGTTCTTACCTTGAAGATACAATTGTTCCTGTACGATATGAACTCCAAGATGGACAACTCCTACAGCCAGTTGGAAGAGAGGCTGGGTACCTTGGCGACGAGGGTGGAGGGTCTGGCAGTGGGTTTCGAGGAGCTGCGCTGTCTAATCTGTGAGGCCTTCAAGCAGCAACCAAAAGAGTGAGCGATGACGCCACTGCAGCCGAAGTGCCGGATCGCCGGCGAGCGCCGAGCACGTGGGGCCGAGGAGCCACGCTCGAGGGCTTGGCGTGGCTGGCTGATGGCGAGACGAACACTTACAAGCGTCCGAGCAATAACTGACAGGAGGAGATCCCCTGATCCATCCATTCTGCCCCACACCATTGTCATCATCATCATAGGCAGTCCCTCGAAATCGACTTGCTTCCACTCTAAAGTGAGTCTTTATGTGGCTGAACAGACCAATACGAGAGCCACGTTCCCTGTCATAGGTGGGACAGATAGACGTTGAGGGAAGGGGAGGGTGGGACTGGTTTGCCGCACGCTCCTTCCGCTGCCTGCGCTTGCTTTCTGCACGCTCTCGGCGACGAGACTCGAGGTGCTCAGCGCCCTCCCGGATGCACTCCCTCCACTTAGGGCGGACTGGTCTTTGGGCCCAGGGACTCCCAGGTGTCGGTGGGGATGTTGCACTTTATCAGGGAGGCTTTGAGGGTGGTCCCTTGTAACGTTTCCTCTGCCCACCTTTGGCTCGCTTGCCGTGAAGGAGTTCCGAGTCGAGCGCTCGCTTTGGGGAGTCTCGTGTCTGGGGGCCATGCGGACAATGTGGCCCTGCCCAGCGGAGCTAGTCGAGTGTGGTCAGTGCTTCGATGCTGGGGATGTTGGCCTGGTCGAGGACGCTAACGTTGGTGCGTCTGTCCTCCCAGGGGATTTGTCGGATCTTGCGGAGACATCGTTGGTGGTATTTCTCCAGCGATTTGAGGTGTCTACTCTACATGGTCCATGTCTCTGAGCCATACAGGAGGGCGGGTATCACTACAGCCCTGTAGACCATGAGCTTGGTGGTGGATTTGAGGGGCCTGGTTTTCGAACACTCTCTTCCTCAGGCGGCCGAAGGCTGCACTGGCGCACTGGAGGCGGTGTTGAAAAGCGGTCCAGGGCTGTGCCATTTGTGAATCACGACATACACACTCTCCATCCCACCCATGTGATCTCCTGAGGAGAAACCACGACATATTTGGTAGCGGGGGGGGGGAATGGAATAAATCTGGGAGACCCCTCCCTGACCCAACTAGGCCATCGAAACTAGTCCTGGAAATCACTGGAGCCCAGATAATACCTACCTTTTGTCAGAAGTGGAGCCCGCCCCAGCCAGGAACAGGTCCCAGCTCCTCGGCTGAAGGGACATGTCCGACAGCTAAGGTTAAGCATTGGATCTGGTGGGTTTTAATCTCTGCTTTCGGAATCCCTCGCCCCCCCGGCAATTTTTCCTCCTCTGGTCCCGACATCATTGGCGTCTGTCAAGCTCTCGTTCCGCTTCTGATAGTACTCAGCCATTCTTCATCCGTGACAACGAATAGGATATTCAGCATTGGGGTGCACGACCCTGAACTTGTGACGTAGATTCACAGAACGGTTACAGCACAGGAGGCCATTCGGCCCCTCGAACCTGTGCCGGCTCTCTGCAGGAGCACCTCAGCCAGTCCCACTCCCCCCCGCCCTTTCCCCGGAGCCCGGCAAATCTCTCTCCTTCAGGGACTTACCCAACTCCCTTTTGAAAGCCACGATTGAGTCTGCCTCCATCGCCCTCTCGGGCAGCGCGTCCCCGATCCTAACCACTCGCTGCGTAAAAAGGTTTATCCTCGTGTCGCCTTTCTGCCAATCGCCTTCAATCTGTGTCCCTCTGGTTCTCCACCCTTCCACCAATGGGGAACAGTTTCTCTCGATCCACTCTGTCCACATCCCCTCATGATTCTGAACACCTTGATCGAATCTCCTCTCAACCTTCTCTGCTCCGAGGAGAACAACCCCAGCTTCTCCAGTCTCTCCCCGTCACTGAAGTCCCACATCCCCGGGACCATTCTGGTCAATCTCCCCTTAACCTTCTCTGCTACAAAAAAATCTGCAAAAGGACAGAGACAGGCTCAGTGAATGGGCAAAAATTTGTCAGATGGAGTATAATGTTGGAAAGTGTGAGGTCATGCACTTTGGCAGAAAAAATCAAAGAGCAAGTTATTATTTCAATGGAGAAAGATTGCAAAGTGCCGCAGTACAGCAGGACCTGGGGGTACTTGTGCATGAAACACAAAAGATTAGTATGCAGGTACAGCACGTGATCAGGAAGGCCAATGGTATATTGGCCTTTATTGCAAAGGGGATGGAGTATAAAAGCAGGGAAGTCTTGCTCCAGTTATACAGGGTATTGGTGAGGCCACACCTGGAGTACTGCGTGCAGTTTTGGTTTCCATATTTACGAAAGAATATACTTGCTTTGGAGGCAGTTCAGTGAAGGTTCACTCGGTTGATTCCGGGGTTGAGGGGGTTGACTTATGAGGAAAGGTTGAGGAGGTTGGGCCTCTACTCATTGGAATTCAGAAGAATGAGAGGTGATCTTATCGAAACGTATCAGATTATGAGGGGGGCTCGACAAGGTGGATGCAGAGAGGATGTTTCCACTGATGGGGGAGACTAGAACTAGGGGGCATGATCTTAGAATAAGGGGCCGCCCATTTAAAACTGAGATGAGGAGGAATTTCTTCTCACAGGGGGTTGTAAATCTGTGGAATTCGCTGCCTCAGAGAGCTGTGGAGGCTGGGACATTGAATATATTTAAGACAGAAATAGACAGTTTCTTAAACGATAAGGGAATATGGGGAGCGGGCGGGGAAGTGGAGCTGAGTCCATGATCGGATCAGCCATGATCGTATTAAATGGCGGAGCAGGCTCGAGGGGCCGAATGGCCGACACCTGCTCCTAGTTCTTATGTTCTTATGTGAACAACCCCAGCTTCTCCGATCTCTTCACGTCACTGAAGTTTCCCGTTCCTGGAACCATTGTTGTTAATCTTTTGTGCACGCTCTCCAAGGCCTTTACTTCCTTCCGAAAGTGTGATTCCCAGAATTGGATAGAAGACTCCATTGTGGCCAAAATAGCTGAAGGTTTCTCAGAACGTCCTTGTTTTTGAACTCTATTTATGAAGCCCAGGATCTCGTGAGCTTTTTTTAACCGTTTTCTCAACCTGCACTGCCACCTTCAGTGATGTGTGGACACGTACCCCCAGGTCTCTCTGTTCGTGCACCCCCTTGAGAATCCACAGGCTTTCTGGCAAGAGGAACGGGCTGATGCGCGGACAGGGAAACGCTGGCTGGGTTTTACCTCTCCTCCCTGTCAGTCTCCCTGTCCACACCCGAACCCCTGTCCGACAAGACCCAAGACCAAGTTCACGGTGTCTACACAGACGGAGATCAGAGCAGGGGACTGAATAACTGGGCGGCTTATCTTAGAACTGGCCGATGGTGGTGATTGCCTTCACATTCGCAGAGTATCACATCGAGTGTTCAGCACAGGAAGAGGCCGTTCGGCCCCCCCGCTCCGTGCCGGGGTTTATGTCCCACCGCTCCGTGCCGGGGTTTATGTCCTACCGCTCCGTGCCGGGGTTTATGTCCCACCGCTCCGTGCCGGGGTTTATGCTCCACACCAGCCTCCTCCCTCCCCTCTCCATCTCACCCCATCACCATATCCTTCTATTCCTTTCTCCCTCATGTGTTTATCCAGCTTCCCCCTTAAATGTATCTCTGCTCCTCGCCTCGACCCCCTCCCTGTGGGAGCGAGTCCCACATTCTCACCCCTCTCTGGGTAAAGAAGTTTCTCCTGAATTCCCCATTGGATTTATTAGTGACTGTCGTATATTGATGGCCCCTAGTTCTGGTCTTCCCCACAAGTGGAAACATCTTCTCTACATCTACCCTATCGAACCCTTTCATAATCTACACACCTCCATCAGCTCACCACCCAGCCTTCCCCTTTCGAGAGAAAAGTCCGAGCCTTTCCTGATAGTTATAACCTCTCAGTTCTGGTATCACCTTTTTTTACACCTTTTCCAGTGCCTCCATATCCTTTTTACATCAACTTGAGCTCATCCAAAACTCAGCTGCCCCCGTGTCCTAACTCGCACCGAGTCCCGCTCACCCATCACCCCCTGTGCTCACTGCCCCGTGTCCTAACTCGCACCGAGTCCCACTCACCCATCACCCCCTGTGCTCACTGCCCCGTGTCCTAACTCGCACCGAGTCCCGCTCACCCATCACCCCCCCGTGCTCACTGACCGACATCTGACCGGTCCGGCAACGCCTCGATTTCAAAATTCTCATCCTTGTTTTCAAATCCCTCTATGACTTCCTCGCTCCCTCCCTATCTCTGTAATCTCCTCCAGCCCCTACACCCCTCCCTATCTCTGTAACCTCCTCCAGCCCCTACACCCCTCCCTATCTCTGTAACCTCCTCCAGCCCCTACACCCCTCCCTATCTCTGTAACCTCCTCCAGCCCCTACACCCCTCCCTATCTCTGTAACCTCCTCCAGCCCCTACACCCCTCCCTATCTCTGTAACCTCCTCCAGCCCCTACACCCCTCCCTATCTCTGTAACCTCCTCCAGCCCCTACACCCCTCCCTATCTCTGTAACCCCCTCCAGCCCCTACACCCCTCCCTATCTCTGTAACCTCCTGCAGCCCCGACAACCCTCCCTATCTCTGTAACCTCCTCCAGCACTTACATACCTCTCTATCTCTGTAACTTCCTCCAGCCCTTACACCCCTCCCTATCTCTATAACCCCCTCTAGCCCCTACATCCTTCACTATCTCTGTAACCCTCTCCAGCCCCAACACCACTCCCTATCTCTGCAACCCCCTGAAGCCCCTCCAACCCTCCCAGATCTCTGCGCTCCTCCAATCTGCCCTCTTGCGTATCCCCGGTGATTTCCGTCGCTCCACCATCGGTGGCCGTGCCTTCAGCTGCCTGGGCCCCAAGCTCTGGAACTCCCTCCCTACACCTCTCCACCTCGCGATCTTTCCACCTTGAAGACGCTCCTTAAACCCCACCTCTAAGACCCAGCTTATGGTCACCTGTCCCTGATATCTCCTTATGTGTCTCGATGTTAAAGTTTGTGTGATAATCGCTCCTGTGAAGCCCCTTGGGACGTTTTTCTACATTAAAGTCGCTATATAAATGGAATATGTTGTTATAATAAATATTGGTTTACTAATATTTTTTAAAGTATTATCAAACTATTATATAATTATTATTTTAATAAAATAATATCCTTTTCTATCAAGTGCTATGGTTTTATTATGACATGCTGATCTATACATCCCGCCCTCTGGAATCGTCTCCCAATACCACTTTACCTTACTCCCACCACTGCAGGACATCGCTGCAGGAGTTCCTCAGGGCAGTGTCCTCGGCCCAACCATCTTCAACTGCTTCATCAATGACCTTCCCTCCATCGTGAGGTCAGACATGGGGATGTTCGCTGATGACTGCACCGTGTTCAGTTCCATTCGCAACTCCTCAGATCATGGGGCAGTCCGTGCCCGCGTGCAACAAGACCCGGACAACATTCGGGCTCGGGGCTGACCTGTGCCAAGTGACGTTGGTGCCAGACAAGTGCCAGGCAATGACCATCTCCAACAATCGAGAGTCTAACCACCGGCCCCTTTACATTCAGCGGCATTACCGTCACCGAATCCCCCCACCATCAACGTCCTGGGGGGTCGCCATTTACCAGAAACTTAACTGGACCAGCCACATTAATACCGTGGCCACGAGAGCAGGTCAGAGGAAAGGAAAAGGAGGCGGGGTGGCATTGCTGGTTAAAGAGGAAATTAATGCAATAGTAAGGAGGGACATTAGTTTGGATGATGTGGAATCGGTATGGGTGGAGCTATGGAATTCCAAAGAGCAGAAAATGCTAGTGGGAGTTGTGTACAGACCACCAAACAGTCGTAGTGAGGTTGGGGACAGCATCAAACAAGAAATTAGGGATGTGTGCAATAAAGGTACAGCAGTTATCATGGGCGACTTTAATCTACATGCTGATTAGGCTAACCAAACTGGGAGCAATGCAGTAGAGGATCATTTCCTGGAGTGTATTAGGGATGGTTTTCTAGACCAATATGTCGAGGAACCAACTAGAGGGCTGGCCATCCTAGACTGGGTGATATGTAATGAGAAGGGACTAATTAGCAATCTTGTTGTGCAAGGCCCCTTGGGGAAGAGCGACCATAATATGGTAGAATTCTTTATTAAGTTGGAGAGTGACATAGTTAATTCAGAGACTAGGGTCCTGAACTTAAGGAAAGGTAACTTCGATGTATGAGACATGAATTGGCTAGAATAGACTGTCGAGTGATACCGAAAGGGTTGACGGTGGATAGGCAATGGCAAACATTCAAAGATCACATGGATGAACTTCAACAATTGTACATCCCTGTCTGGAGTAAAAATAAAGCAGGGAAGGTGGCTCAACCGTGGCTAACAAGGGAAATTAGGGATAGTGTTAAATCCAAGGAAGAGGCATATAAATTGGCCAGAAAAAGCAGCAAACCTGAGGACTGGGAGAATTTTATAATACAGCAGAGGAGGACAAAGGGTTTAATTAGGAGGGGGAAATAGAATATGAGAGGAAGCTTGCTGGGAACATAAAAACTGACTGCAAAAGCTTCTATAGATATGTGAAGAGAAAAAGTTTAGTGAAGACAAACGTAGGTCCCTTGCAGTCAGATTCAGGTGAATTTATAATGGGGAACAAAGAAATGGTGGACCAGTTAAACAAATACTTTGGTTCTGTCTTCACGAAGGCACAAATAACCTTCCGGAAATACTAGGGGACCGAGGGTCGAGTGAGAAGGAGGATCTGAAGGAAATCCTTATCAGGCAGGAAATTGTGTTCGGGAAATTGATGGGATTGAAGGCCGATAAATCCCCGGTGCCTGCTAGTCTGTATCCCAGAGTACTTAAGGAAGTGGCCCTAGAAATAGTGGATGCATTGTTGATCATTTTCCAACAGTCTATCGACTGGATCAGTTCCTATGGACTGGAGGGCAGCTAATGTAACACCACTTTTTAAAAAAGGAGGGAGAGAGAAAACGGGGAATTATAGACTGGTTAGCCTGACATCAGTAGTGGGGAAAATGTTGGAATCAATTATTAAAGATGAAATAGCAGCGCATTTGGAAAGCAGTGACAGGATCGGTCCAAGTCAGCATGGATTTATGAAGGGGAAATCCTGCTTGACAATTCTTCTAGAATTCTTTGAGGATGTAACTAGTAGAGTGGACAAGGGAGAACCAGTGGATGTGGTGTATTTGGACTTT
Organism: Pristiophorus japonicus; assembly: GCF_044704955.1. Taxonomy (NCBI): domain Eukaryota; kingdom Metazoa; phylum Chordata; class Chondrichthyes; family Pristiophoridae; genus Pristiophorus; species Pristiophorus japonicus. The sequence continues at coordinate 10,221,939 of NC_092007.1, read as the reverse complement.
CAAAAGGCTTTTGACAAGGTCCCACATAAGAGATTGGTGTGCAAAATTAAAGCACATGGTATTGGGGGTAATGTATTGACGAGGATAGAGAACTGGTTGGCAGACAGGAAGCAGAGAGTTGGGATAAACAGGTCCTTTTCAGAATGGCAGGCAGTGACTAGTGGGGTGCCGCAGGGCTCAGTGCTGGGACCCCAGCTATTTACAATATACATCAATGATTTAGATGAGGAATTGAATGTAATATCTCCAAGTTTGTGGATGACAGTAAACTGGATGGCAGTGTGAGCTGTGAGGAGGACGCTAAAAGATTGCAGGGTGACTTGGACAGGTTAGGTGAGTGGGCAAATACATGGCAGATGCAGTATAATGTGGATAAATGTGAGGTTATCCACTTTGGTGGCAAAAACAGGAAGGCAGATTATATGAATGGTGACAGATTAGGAAAAGGGGAGGTGCAACGAGACCTGGGTGTCATGGTACATCAGTCATTGAAGGTAGGCATGTAGGTACAGCAGGCGGTGAAGAAGGCAAATGGTATGTTGACCTTCATAGCGAGGGGATTTGAGTACAGGGGCAGGGAGGTGTTGCTACAGTTGTACAGGGCCTTGGTGAGGCCACACCTGGAGTATTGTGTACAGTTTTAGTCTCCTAATCTGAGGAAGGACGTTCTTGCTATTGAGGGAGTGCAGCGAAGGTTCACAAGGCTGATTCCCGGGATGGCAGGACTGACATATGAGCAGAGACTGGATCGACTGGGCTTATATTCATTGGAATTTAGAAGGATGAGAGGAGATTTCATGGAAACGTATAAAATTCTGACGGGACTGGACAGGTTAGATGCAGGTAGAATGTTCCCGATGTTGGGGAAGTCCAGAACCAGGGGACACAGTCTAAGGATAAGGGGTAAGCCATTTAGGACCGAGATGAGGAGAAACTTCTTCACTCAGAGAGTGGCGAACCTGTGGAATTCTCAACCGCAGAGAGTTGTTGAGGCCAGTTCACTAAATATATTCAAAAGGGAGTTAGATATGGCCCTTACGGCTAAAGGGATCAAGGGGTATGGAGAGAAAGCAGGAAAGGGGTACTGAGGGAATGATCAGCCATGAACTCATTGAATGGTGGTGCAGGCTCGAAGGGCCGAATGGCCTACTCCTGCACCTATTTTCTATGTTTCTATTTTGTGGCGAGTATCTCACCTCCTGACTCCCCAAAGCCAGGAGTGTGAGGGAACACGCCCCACTTGCCTGGATGAGTTGCAGCTCCAACAACACTCGAGAAGCTCGACACCATCCGGGACAAAGCGGCCCGCTCGATCGGCCATGCTCCCCACCACCTCCAACACTCACTCCCTCCACCACCGGCGCACCGTGGCTGGGGTGTGCACCGTCTACACGATGCACCGCGGCAACTCGCCAAGGCTTCTTCGGCAGCACCTCCCAAACCCGCGGCCTCTACCCGCCTCGAAGGACAAGGACAGCAGGTCCATGGGAACACCCCCCCCCCCTCCACGTTCCCCTCCCCATCACACACACACCATCCCTCGACTTGGAAATATATCGGCCGTTCCTTCATCGTGGCTGGGTCACAATCCTGGAACTCCCTCCCTAACAGCACTGTGGGAGCACCTTCACCACACGGACTGCAGCGGTTCAAGAAGGAGGCTCACCACCACCTTCACAAGTGGCGACGAGGGACGGGCGATAAATGCCGGCCTTGTCCAGCGACCGCCCACATCCCGGGAACAAATAATAAAAAAACCTCCTCGCTTCCAAAAGTCACTTTACAGTGACTGGGCCATCCACATTTTTCTCTGTTAAACTCTCTCAGAAGTTATTTTCTGTTGTTGGTGATGGCTGAGGAAGACTGTCCACGTTGTCAGGTGGCTCAGTGGGCAGCACTCTCACCTCTGCATCAGAAGGTTGTGGGTTCGAGTCCCACTCCAGGGATTTGAGCATTTAAATCTAGGCTTGACATTGCAGTGCAGTGCTGAGGAAGTGTCGCACTGTCGGAGGGGCAGTACTAAAACCAGAGGAATCAGTGAATATGTCGTCCTCTTCCACTACTGGAAGGGGCTGCTCCACCAGTTCTAGCTGTACAGTGCGGTGCTCCCTCAGTACCGCCCCTCCGACAGTGCGGTGCTCCCTCAGTACCGCCCCTCCGACAGTGCGGCGCTCCCTCAGTACCGCCCCTCCGACAGTGCGGCTCTCCCTCAGTACCGCCCCTCCGACAGTGCGGCACTCCCTCAGTACTGCCCCTCCGACAGTGCGGCACTCCCTCAGTACTGCCCGTCCGACAGTGCGGCACTCCCTCAGTACTGCCCCTTCGACAGTGCGGCGCTCCCTCAGTACTGCCCCTCCGACAGTGCGGCGCTCCCTCAGTACCGCCCCTCCGACAGTGCGGCGCTCCCTCAGTACCGCCCCTCCGACAGTGCGGCGCTCCCTCAGTACCGCCCCTCCGACAGTGCGGCGCTCCCTCAGTACCGCCCCTCCGACAGTGCGGCGTTCCCTCAGTACTGCCCCTCCGACAGTGCGGCGCTCCCTCAGTACTGCCCCTCCGACAGTGCGGCACTCCCTGAGTACTGCCCCTTGGACAGTGCGGCGCTCCCTCAGTGGTGCCCTTCCGACAGTGCGGCACTCCCTCAGTACTGCCTCTCCGACAGTGCGGCACTCCCTCGGTACTGCCTCTCCGACAGTGCGGCACTCCATCAGTAGTGCCCCTCCGACAGTGCGGCACTCCCTCAGTACCGCCCCTCCGACAGTACGGCACTCCCTCAGTACCGCCCCTCCGACAGTGCGGCACTCCCTCAGTACTGCCCCTTCGACAGTGCGGCACTCCCTCAGTACTGCCCCTCCGACAGTGCGGCGCTCCCTCAGTACTGCCTCCGACAGTGCGGCACTCCCTCAGTACTGCCCCTTCGACAGTGCGGCGCTCCCTCAGTACCGCCCCTCCGACAGTGCGGCACTCCCTCAGTACCGCCCCTCCGACACTCCCTCAGTACTGCCCCTCCGACAGTGCGGCGCTCCCTCAGTACCGCCCCTCCGACAGTGCGGCGTTCCCTCAGTACTGCCCCTCCGACAGTGCGGCGCTCCCTCAGTACTGCCTCCGACAGTGTGGCGCTCCCTCAGTACTGCCCTTCCGACAGTGCGGCGCTCCCTCAGTACTGCCCCTCCGACAGTGCGGCACTCCCTGAGTACTGCCCCTTGGACAGTGCGGCGCTCCCTCAGTACTGCCTCTCCGACAGTGCGGCACTCCCTCAGTGGTGCCCTTCCGACAGTACGATGCTCCCTCAGTACTGCCTCTCCGACAGTACCACGCTCCCTCAGTACTGCCCCTCCGACAGTGCGGCGCTCCCTCAGTACTGCCTCTCCGACAGTGCGGCGCTCCCTCAGTAGTGCCCCTCCGACAGTGCGGCGCTCCCTCAGTACTGCCCCTCCGACAGTGCGGCGCTCCCTCAGTACTGCCCCTCCGACAGTGCGGCGCTCCCTCAGTACTGCCCCTCCGACAGTGCGGCGCTCCCTCAGTACCATCCCTCCGACAGTGCGGCACTGCCAGTCCGACAGCCTCGATTCTGTTGCGCTCTACTCTGTGAAGCCACAGATGCAGACAGGAGCAAATCTTCTTCCTTCCTTATTTCCGAGTTCTTTCACTCACATCGAAAGAAAACCCTGGACTAGGTTGACTTGAGACCCAGTGGGGATTGTGGCTGGCCCAGGGAGGGGGGGTAGGAACCAGATGAATTCGGCGGAACCACGTTGAGCGGACGCGGCGCTCCAGTCGGGCGAGATTGAGGCGGGCGCCACTTGGCCGGGGCTAGTCCGCCGCCGGAAGGTGTCCGGGTTTCTACTTCCGGTCGGTCAGAGCCGCCAACACCGGGGGAGGTGAGCTGAACTGGTCGCTGCTAGTTATACTAGTCCTGGGGACCCCGCTCCCGCTAGTTATATTAGTTTCAGGATACCCACTGCTGCTAGTTATACTAGTCCTGGGGACCCCGCTCCCGCTAGTTATATTAGTTTCAGGATACCCCACTGCTGCTAGTTATACTAATCCTGGGGCGTCTCTCCTTATACTAGCTCTAGGATACCACAGTTAGGGTAGTTATACTAGCTCTAGGATACCACAGTTAGGGTAGTTATACTAGCTCTAGGATACCACAGTTAGGGTAGTTATACTCGCTCTGGGATACCACGGTTAGGGTAGTTATACTCGCTCTAGGATACCACGGTTAGGGTAGTTATACTAGCTCTAGCATACCACGATTAGGGTAGTTATACTCGCTCTGGGATACCACGGTTAGGGTAGTTATACTAGCTCTAGGATACCACAGTTAGGGTAGTTATACTCGCTCTAGCATACCACGATTAGGGTAGTTATACTCGCTCTGGGATACCACGGTTAGGGTAGTTATACTCGCTCTAGGATACCACGGTTAGGGTAGTTATACTCGCTCTGGGATACCATGATTAGGGTAGTTATACTCGCTCTGGGATACCACGGTTAGGGTAGTTATACTAGCTCTAGGATACCATGATTAGGGTAGTTATACTCGCTCTGGGATACCACGGTTAGGGTAGTTATACTCGCTCTAGGATACCACGGTTAGGGTAGTTATACTCGCTCTAGGATACCACGGTTAGGGTAGTTATACTCGCTCTGGGATACCACGGTTAGGGTAGTTATACTCGCTCTAGGATACCACAGTTAGGGTAGTTATACTCGCTCTAGGATACCACGGTTAGGGTAGTTATACTCGCTCTGGGATACCACGGTTAGGGTAGTTATACTAGCTCTAGGATACCACGGTTAGGGAAGTTATACTCGCTCTGGGATACCACGGTTAGGGTAGTTATACTCGCTCTGGGATACCACGGTTTGGGTAGTTGTACTAGCTCTAGGATACTACGGTTAGGGTAGTTATACTCGCTCTGGGATACCACGGTTAGGGTAGTTATACTAGCTCTAGGATACCACGGTTAGGGAAGTTATACTCGCTCTGGGATACCACGGTTAGGGTAGTTATACTAGCTCTAGGATACCACGGTTAGGGAAGTTATACTCGCTCTGGGATACCACGGTTAGGGTAGTTATACTAGCTCTAGGATACCACGGTTAGGGTAGTTATACTAGCTCTAGGATACCACAGTTAGGGTAGTTATACTAGCTCTAGGATACCACGGTTAGGGTAGTTATACTAGCTCTAGGATACCACAGTTAGGGTAGTTATACTAGCTCTAGGATACCACGGTTAGGGTAGTTATACTAGCTCTAGGATACCACAGTTAGGGTAGTTATACTAGCTCTAGGATACCACAGTTCGGGTAGTTATACTAGCTCTAGCATACCACGATTAGGGTAGTTATACTCGCTCTAGCATACCACGATTAGGGTAGTTATACTCGCTCTGGGATACCACGGTTAGGGTAGTTATACTAGCTCTAGGATACCATGATTAGGGTAGTTATACTCGCTCTGGGATACCACGGTTAGGGTAGTTATACTCGCTCTAGGATACCACGGTTAGGGTAGTTATACTCGCTCTAGGATACCACGGTTAGGGTAGTTATACTCGCTCTGGGATACCACGGTTAGGGTAGTTATACTCGCTCTAGGATACCACAGTTAGGGTAGTTATACTCGCTCTAGGATACCACGGTTAGGGTAGTTATACTCGCTCTGGGATACCACGGTTAGGGTAGTTATACTAGCTCTAGGATACCACGGTTAGGGAAGTTATACTCGCTCTGGGATACCACGGTTAGGGTAGTTATACTCGCTCTGGGATACCACGGTTAGGGTAGTTGTACTAGCTCTAGGATACCACGGTTAGGGTAGTTATACTCGCTCTGGGATACCACGGTTAGGGTAGTTATACTAGCTCTAGGATACCACGGTTAGGGAAGTTATACTCGCTCTGGGATACCACGGTTAGGGTAGTTATACTAGCTCTAGGATACCACGGTTAGGGAAGTTATACTCGCTCTGGGATACCACGGTTAGGGTAGTTATACTAGCTCTAGGATACCACGGTTAGGGTAGTTATACTAGCTCTAGGATACCACGGTTAGGGTAGTTATACTAGCTCTAGGATACCACAGTTAGGGTAGTTATACTAGCTCTAGGATACCACGGTTAGGGTAGTTATACTAGCTCTAGGATACCACAGTTAGGGTAGTTATACTAGCTCTAGGATACCACGGTTAGGGTAGTTATACTCGCTCTGGGATACCACAGTTAGGGTAGTTATACTCGCTCTGGGATACCACAGTTCGGGTAGTTATACTCGCTTTCTGACGCCTCCCTTGAGGTCAGTTGCTATCGATGTCTGTCGGTGGGTGAATGTTTGTAAGTTTGCCTGCCCGAGTGAACACTGAACTGGGCGATACACTGATTGTAAACATTGTCACTTGGATAATGGGATATCACCGCATAGGAGGATCCCACTGGGCCCCTCGAGCCCGTGCTGTGCCGGCTCTGCGATCCAATCAGTCCCTCTTTCCCCACAGCCCCGGCACATTTCCCCCTTCCAGTATTTACCCAATCCCCCTGTTTGAAAGTTACTATTGAACCTGCTCCGACCGAGCTTTCAGGCAGCGCGTTCCCGATCACAACAACTCGCTGCGTGCAAACACTCTCCCCATCTCCCCCTCGGGTTCTTTACCGATTATCCCTCTGATTACCCACCCTCCTGCTCCGGGGAACAGTTCCTCCTGGTTTACTCCGTCAAAACCCCCTTGTGATTCTGAACACCTCGATCAAATCTCCTCTCAACCTTCTCTGCCCCAAGGAGAACAATCCCAGCTTCTCCAGTCTCTCCCCGTCACTGAAGTCCCACATCCCCCGGGACCATTCTGGTCAATCTCCCTCTGTACCCTCTCTAAGGCCTTCACATCCTTCCTAAAGTGTGGGGCCCTAGAATTGGACACAATGCCCCAGTTGGGGCCTCTCCAGTGTTTTGTGAAGGTGAGTCGTAATTTACTGGTTCAAAATCCAATCGAATGAAAGATCCAATTAGAAACGTCTGAATTTTCTTTTGGAAAAGAAAGGCAGTTGGGTTATACAAGGGGTCCCAATCCTCGGATTCTGCCCTCTTGCTCATCCCCCAATTTCCATTGCTCCACCATCGGTGGCCGTGCCTTCAGCTGCCTGGGCCCCAAGCTCTGGAACTCCCTCCCTAAACCTCTCCGCCTCTCTCTCCTCCTTCAAGACGCTCCTTAAAACCCACCTCTTTGACCCAGCGTTTGGTCACCTGTCCCGAATATCTCCTTATGTGGCTCGGGGTCAAATTGTTGTTTGATAATCGCTCCTGTGTGGCGCCTTGGGACGTTTTACTCCATTAAAGGCGCTATATAAATGCAGGTTGGGTCTTGTACCGACGAAAGCGGTCTGGGGGGGCGTGGCCAGTATTGTGGGCGGGGCTGCCTTGCATCAGAACTCCAGTACCGGGTTGAACCTCCCTTCTCCGGAACCCTCGGCACTCGGTCTGTTCCGGATAAGGGATTTTTCTGGACAAAGCGAGGTCACGTTAAATTGGATGGTACAGGTACTGGGCAAGGGGATATTGGGGCCGGCTGACTGACTTGGGGGTGGGAGTGCTGCAGAGAGACCGTGCGGGGCATGATGATGGTGGTGGGGGAGAACAGTGGATCGCGGGGTCAGGCCAGCGATTGCGGGAGTCGGCAGTGAGGAAGGACTTCAATTTGTTCATGTCGGAGTTCTGCGCAAAAGCCACCTGGTGGCCGGGAATGGTTCTGGACGAGGGGTGGTTCCGGATAAGGGAGTTCTGGATTAGGGAGGTTCAAGCTGTACTTGCAGGAGAGCTTAGTTGAGTAGCTGGTGGAAATAATGCCTGGGAAGAGTGATCATAGCCTGGTAGAATTTCAAATGAATCTATATTAATGACTTGGAAGAAGGGACCGAGTGTAACGTCGCCATGTTTGCTGATAGAAACATAGAAAGTAGGTGCAGGAGTAGGCCATTCGGCCCTTCGAGACTGCACCACCATTCAATAAGATCATGGCTGATCATTCCCTCAGTACCCCTTTCCTGCTTTCTCCCCATACCCCTTGATCCCTTTAGCCGTAAAGGCCATATTTAACTCCCTCTTGAATATATCCAATAAACTGCCATCAACAACTCTTTGCGGTAGGGAATGCCACAGGTTAACAACTCTCTGAGTGAAGAAGTTTCTCCTTATCTCAGCCCTAAATGGCTTACCCCTTATCCTTAGACTGTGTCCCCTGGTTCTGGACTTCCCCAACACCGGAAACATTCTTTCTGCATCTAACCTGTCCAGTCCCTTCAGAATTTTATATGTTTCTAAGAGATTCCCTCTCATTCTTCTAAACTCCAGTGAATACAGGCCCAGTCAATCCAGTCTCTCCTCATATGTCAGTGCAGCCATCCCGGGAATCAGTCTGGTGAACCTTTGCTGCACTCCCTCAATAGCAAGAACATCCTTCCTCAGATTAGGAGACCAAAACTGAACACAATATTCCAGGTGAGGCCTCACCAAGGCCCTGTACAACTGCAGTAAGATCTCCCTGCTCCTATACTCAATTCCCCTAGCTATGAAGGCCAACATACCATTTGCCTTCTTCACCGCCTGCTGTACCTGCATGCCAACTTTCAATGACTGATGTACCATGACACCCAGGTCTCGTTGTACCTCTCCTTTTCCTAATCTGTCACCATTCAGATAATATTCTGCCTTCCTGTTTTTGCCCCCAAAGTGGATAACCTCACATTTATCCACATTATACTGCATCTGCCATGCATTTGCCCACTCACCTAACCTGTCACCCTGCAGCCTCTTAGCATCCTCCTCACAGCTCACACCGCCACCCAGTTTAGTGTCATCTGCAAACTTTGAGATATTGCATTCAATTCCTTCATCTAAATCATTGATGTATATTGTAAATAGCTGGGGTCCCAGCACTGAGCCCTGTGGCACCCCACTAGTCACTGCCTACCATTCTGAAAAGGACCCGTTTATCCTGACTCTCTGCTTCCTGTCTGCCAACCAGTTCTCTATCCATGTTAGTACATTACCCCCAATACCACGCTTTAATTTTTCACACCAATCTCATGTGTGGGACCTTGTCAAAAGCCTTTTGAAAGTCCAAATACACCACAACCACTGGTTCTCCCTTGTCCACTCTACGAGTTACATCCTCAAAAAATTCCAGAAGATTTGTCAAGCATGATTTTCCTTTCATAAATCCATGCTGACTTGGACTGATCCTGTCACTGCTTTCCAAATGCGCTGCTATTTCATCTTTAATAATTGATTCCAACATTTTCCCCACTACCGATGTCAGGCTAACCAATCAATAATTCCCTGTATTCTCTCTACCTCCTTTTTTAAAAGGTGATGTTATATTAGCTACCCTCCAGTCCATAGGAACTGATCCAGAGTCGATAGACTGTTGGAAAATGATCACCAATGCATCCCCACTATTTCTAGGGCTACTTCCTTAAGTACTCTGGGATACAGACTATCAGGCCTCAGGGATTTATCGGCCTTCAATCCCATCAATTTCCCCAGACACAATTTCCTGACTAATAAGGATATCTTTCAGTTTCTCCTTCTCACTAGACCCTCGGTCACCGAGTACCTCCGGAAGGCTATTTGTGTCTTCCTTCTTGAAGACAGAACCAAAGTATTTGTTCAACTGGTCTGCCATTTCTTTGTTCCCCATTATAAATTCACCTGAATCTGACTGCAAGGGACCTACGTTTGTCTTCACTAATCTTTTTCTCTTCACATATCTATAGAAGCTTTTGCAGTCAGTTTTTATGTTCCCGGCAAGCTTCCTCTCGTACTCTATTTTTTTCCCCTCCTTTGTTCTCCTCTGCTGAAATTTCTTTGTCCTCCTCTGCTTACAGATTTGAAATTTATAGCTATTAACTCTTGAAGGAAATAAATAAATGATACTTTTATACATAAAAGTATGTCCAAAGGTGGGCGGGAAAGCAAGTTGTGAGGAGGACACAAAAAATCTGCAAAGGGAAATAGCCAGGCTAACTAAATGGGCAAACATTTGTCAGATGGAGTATAATGTGGGAAAGTGTGAGGTCATGCACTTCGGCAGAAAAAAATCACAGAGCAAGTTATTATTTAAATGGAGAAAGATTGCAAAGTGCCGCAGTACAGCGGGACCTGGGGGTACTTGTGCATGAAACACAAAAGGATAGTATGCAGGTACAGCAAGTGATCAGGAAGGCCAATAGAATCTTGGCCTTTATTGCAAAAGGGATGGAGTATAAAAGCAGGGAAGTCTTGCTACAGTTATACAGGGTATTGGTGAGACCACACCTGGAGTACTGCGTGCAGTTTTGGTCTCCGTATTTAAGGAGGGATATACTTGCTTTGGAGGCAGTTCAGAGAAGGTTCACTCCGTTGATTCCTGAGATGAGGGGGTTGACTTGTGAGGAAAGGTTGAGCAGGTTGGGCCCATTGGAGTTTAGAAGAATGAGAGGCGATCTTATTGAAAGGTATAAGATTCTGAGGGGGCTGGACAGGGTAGATGCAGAGAGGATGTTTCCCCTCGCGTTGGAATCTAGAACTAGGGGGCATATGGTCTCAGAATAAGGGGCCGCCCATTTAAGACTGAGATGAGGAGGAATTTCTTCTCTCAGAGGGTTGTAAATCTGTGGAATTCTCTGCCCCAGAGAGCTGTGGAGGCTGGGTCATTGAATATATTTAAGGTGGAGATAGACAGATTTTTGAGCGATAAGGGAGTGAAGGGTTATGGGGAGCGGGCGGGGAAGTGGAGCTGAGTCCATGATCGGATCAGCCATGATCGTATTGAATGGCGGAGCAGGCTCGAGGGGCCGAATGGCCGACTCCTGCTCCTATTTCTGATGTTATGCTCTTGGCCTGCAAACCAGCGGAGATGGTGGAAACCCTGCAGACGATGTGACTGCACAGATCCTTCCTCCTCGTGACACTCCCAGAGCAGCTTAGCTTTCAGTCCCAGAGCTTGACACAGTCGTGCCAACAGTATTGGGGAGCTGGGGTTTGTTTTAATGCGCGATGAAGCAAGGGAGTTATGATGAACCTTTATAAAACACGGGTTCGGCCTCAACTGGAGCATTGTGTCCAATTCTGGGCCCCGCACACTTTAGGAAGGATGTGAAGGCCTTAGAGAGGGTACGGAGGGAGATTGACCAGAATGGTCCCGGGGATGTGGGACTTCAGTGACGGGGAGAGACTGGAGAAGCTGGGGTTGTTCTCCTCGGAGCAGAGAAGGTTGAGAGGAGATTCGATCGAGGTGTTCAGAATCACGAGGGGATGTGGACAGAGTGGTTCGAGAGAAACTGTTCCCCATTGGTGGAAGGGTGGAGAACCAGAGGGACACAGATTGAAGGCGATTGGCAGAAAGGCGACATGAGGATAAACCTTTTTACGCAGCGAGTGGTTAGGATCGGGGACGCACTGCCCGAGAGGGCGATGGAGGCAGACTCAATCGTGGCTTTCAAAAGGGAGCTGGGTAAATCCCTGAAGGAGAGAGATTTTCCGGGCTCCGGGGAAAGGGCGGGGAGAGTGGGACTGGCTGAGGTGCTCCTGCAGAGAGCGGGCACGGGTTCGAGGGGCCAAATGGCCTCCTGTACTGTGACCGTTCTGTGACTCTATGACTCCAGCTCTGGGTGTTAGATGTCAGCATTTGGCACTTGTCCACCCAGCTCATGGTCTACAGGGCTGTAGTGATACCCGCCCTCCTGTATGGCTCAGAGACGTGGACCATGTACAGTAGACACCTCAAGTCACTGGAGAAATACCACCAACAATGTCTCTGCAAGATCCCACAAATCCCCCGGGAGGACAGACGCACCAACGTTAGCGTCCTCGACCAGGCCAACATCCCCAGCATCGAAGCACTGACCACACTCGACCAGCTCCGCTGGGCAGGGCCACATTGTCCGCATGTCCCCAGACACGAGACTCCCAAAGCAAGCGCTCTACTCGGAACTCCTTCATGGCAAGCGAGCCAAAGGTGGGCAGAGGAAACGTTACAAGGGACCACCCTCAAAGCCTCCCTGATAAAGTGCAACATCCCCACCGACACCTGGGAGTCCCTGGGCCCAAAGACCAGTCCGCCCTAAGTGGAGGGAGTGCATCCGGGAGGGCGCTGAGCACCTCGAGTCTCGTCGCCGAGAGCGTGCAGAAAGCAAGCGCGGGCAGCGGAAGGAGCGTGCGGCAAACCAGTCCCACCCTCCCCTTCCCTCAACCACTGTCTGTCCCACCTGTGACAGAGACTGTGGCTCCCGTATTGGACTGTTCAGTCACCTGAGAACTCACTTTCAGAGTGGAAGCAAGTCTTCCTCGACTCCGAGGGACTGCCAATGATGATGATGCAGAACATGCCTTCTGACAGTTGATGGCGCTGACGTACTGTTTTTGGTCGACCCGAGAGGGACACAAGCCATTTACCGCAATTAAAAAATCTCCCGACTATCTGCTTGTACCATGAAGGGCATATAGTCTCCCCGTGCTCTTGTCCCACAGGGCCAGCCAGGAAACGTGTGTTCCAACCCCAGCCTTGAAAGTTGAATGAAACAGTTGTGGAAATAAAGGGCGGATCTCCAGGATTGTGAAGCTGTTTTAAAAGCCTCAACCGGTTCACGGATGCCCCTTCAGGGAAGGCTAGCTGCCGTCCTTACCCAGTCTGGGCCTGCTCGTGACTCTTAACTGCGCCTCTGGGGAGTCGGAGCGAGTTGTATCGCACCGTTACAGCGGTTCAAGGCAGCTCACTGTCACCTTCTCTGGGCAACTAGGGTTGGGCAATAAATCTCGGCCGTGCTAGTGACACGCACCATCTGAGAATGAGTTAGTGTACGGGAGGGAGGGGCTTCGATGGGAGAGTTAGGGGACTGGAGGATGGGCTTCGATGGGAGAGTTAGGGGACGGGAGGGATGGGCTTCGATGGGGGAGTTAGGGGACTGGAGGGATGGGCTTCGATGGGAGAGTTAGGGGACTGGAGGATGGGCTTCGATGGGGGAGTTAGGGGACTGGAGGGATGGGCTTCGATGGGAGAGTTAGGGTACTGGAGGGATGGGCTTCGATGGGAGAGTTAGGGGACTGGAGGATGGGCTTCGATGGGGGAGTTAGGGGACTGGAGGGATGGGCTTCGATGGGAGAGTTAGGGGACTGGAGGGATGGGCTTCGATGGGAGAGTTAGGGGACTGGAGGGATGGGCTTCGATGGGGGAGTTAGGGGACTGGAGGGATGGGCTTCGATGGGAGAGTTAGGGGACTGGAGGATGGGCTTCGATGGGGGAGTTAGGGGACTGGAGGGATGGGCTTCGATGGGAGAGTTAGGGTACTGGAGGGATGGGCTTCGATGGGGGAGTTAGGGGACGGGAGGGAGGGGCTTCGATGGGAGAGTTAGGGTACTGGAGGGATGGGCTTCGATGGGAGAGTTAGGGGACTGGAGGGATGGGCTTCGATGGGAGAGTTAGTGTACGGGAGGGAGGGGCTTCGATGGGGGAGTTAGGGGACGGGAGGAAGGGGCTTCGATGGGGGAGTTAGGGGACGGGAGGGATGGGCTTCGATGGGAGAGTTAGTGTACGGGAGGGAGGGGCTTCGATGGGGGAGTTAGGGGACGGGAGGGATGGGGCTTCGATGGGGGAGTTAGGGGACGGGAGGGATGGGCTTCGATGGGGGAGTTAGGGTACGGGAGGGATGGGCTTCGATGGGAGAGTTAGGGTACTGGAGGGATGGGCTTCGATGGGAGAGTTAGGGGACGGGAGGGATGGGCTTCGATGGGGGAGTTAGGGGACGGGAGGGATGGGCTTCGATGGGGGAGTTAGGGTACGGGAGGGATGGGCTTCGATGGGGGAGTTAGGGTACAGGAGGGATGGGCTTCGATGGGGGAGTTAGGGGACGGGAGGGATGGGCTTCGATGGGGGAGTTAGGGGACGGGAGGGATGGGCTTCGATGGGGGAGTTAGGGGACGGGAGGGATGGGCTTCGATGGGAGAGTTAGGGGACTGGAGGGATGGACTTCGATGGGAGAGTTAGGGGACGGGAGGGATGGACTTCGATGGGAGAGTTAGGGGACGGGAGGGATGGACTTCGAAGGGAGAGTTAGGGGACGGGAGGGATGGGCTTCGATGGGGGAGTTAGGGGACTGGAGGGATGGGCTTCGATGGGGGAGTTAGGGGACGGGAGGGATGGGCTTCGATGAGGGAGTTAGGGTACTGGAGGATGGGCTTCGATGGGGGAGTTCGGGTACGGGAGGGATGGTCTTCGATGGGGGAGTTAGGGGATGGGAGGGATGGGCTTCGATGGGGGAGTTCGGGTACGGGAGGGATGGGCTTCGATGGGGGAGTTAGGGGACTGGAGGATGGGCTTCGATGGGGGAGTTAGGGTACAGGAGGATGGGCTTCGATGGGGGAGTTCGGGTACGGGAGGGATGGACCGGTGATATTTTACCTTCACTGTCTGTTTGTTAACCGCCTGTTTTATGTATAATTCCAGTGGTGCTGATTCTGAGTTGGAGAATTCGGTTCAAGTTTGGGAGATACACAGGTAACTAGATATTGACACAATCTATTAATTACTTTATTGCAATGATCTGATAATTATAATGTTTTTAACCTTCCCTTCCTGATGTCGTACTGTATCAGTGTTGCTTAATTCAGATTACTGGATAATTCCATGTTTGTTTTAGCATAGATAGGACTTTGAATCATTAACGGTGGAGTGTATTTGCTTCATGGGCTCTTTGCTGAAGAAGTTACAGCTGCACATTTGCTGTGAAGAACTAGCTGGTTTATCAGCAAAGGTTTATCAATCAAACTGAACACTCCCAGTTCATCCACCAGGCTCTCAACGGCACGTCTCATCGTAGGGAACCTGAACTCAATTAACGGGGATTTATTGAGTCTTGCGAACATTGCGTGACTGGCGAAGCCACTCACAATGCAACTGACCCACAACTGTTTTAAAATAACTAAGTCAAGTGCCTCCTTTTAGTCAGGGCACTTGAACCCACAAATTTACAAAGTAACGTGGGATCTTTGCCAAAACAAATTAGAATTTGGTTGCCCCGGGGGCGACGGTGCACTCCAGTCCCTCCGGCGCCCACCTCTCGCGGAAGGCCGCGAGCGTACCGGTGGACACCGCGTGCTCCCATCTCCAGGGACACCCCGGCTCGGATGTAACCGCGGACGAGAGGCAGGCAGTCGGGGCTGAACGACCCCCTCGACCGCCCGCTGCCTGGACCGGCTGATGGCCCCCCTTGGCCAGGGCCCAGGAGCAGGCCCCACGAGGAGGCCCTCGGACCTGCCCCGCTCCCCTCCGCACAGGGTGCCCAAAGATCAGGAGTGTGGGACTGAAGTGCAGCCAGAATTTGAGGAGCGTTCATCCAAAGGAAACCTCATACTGGAATTTTCGGCCCAAGAAATAGGAGCAGGAGCCGGCCATTCGGCCCCTCGAGCCTGCTCCGACATTTAATACGATCACGGCTGATCCGATCATGGACTCAGCTCCACTTCCCCGCCCGCTCCCCATAACCCTTCACTCCCTTATCGCTCAAAAATCTGTCTATCTTCACCTTAAATATATTCAATGTCCCAGCCTCCACAGCTCTCTGGGGCAGAGAATTCCACAGATTTACAACCCTCTGAGAGAAGAAATTCCTCCTCATCTCAGTTTTAAATGGGCGGCCCCTTATTCTAAGACCATGCCCCCTAGTTCTAGTCTCCCCCATCTGTGGAAACATCCTCTCTGCATCCACCTTGGCGAGCCCCCCTCATAATCTGATACGTTTCGATAAGATCACCTCTCATTCTTCTGAATTCCAGTGAGTAGAGGCCCAACCTCCTCAACCTTTCCTCATAGGACAACCCCCTCATCCCCGGAATCAACCGAGTGAACCTTCTCTGAACTGCCTCCAAAGCAAGTATATCCTTTCGTAAATATGGAAACCAAAACTGCACGCAGTACTCCAGGTGTGGCCTCACCAATACCCTGTATAACTGGAGCAAGACTTCCCTGCTTTTATACTCCATCCCCTTTGCAATAAAGGCCAAGATACCATTGGCCTTCCTGATCACTTGCTGTACCTGCATACTAACCTTTTGTGTTTCATGTACAAGAACCCCCAGGTCCCGCTGTACTGCGGCACTTTGCAATCTCTCCCTGTTTAAGTGATAACTTGCCGTGCTGGGAAACTTGTGCTTGCTTTGCAGGATGGGACTGTAACCAGTTGGTACCAGCAATGCAGAAGACACCCATCATTCTGTCCAAGCCTCCAGCTGAGAGGGTAAGAAGCACGGAAGCAGTGTGTCGCTTACACGGGGTGGGGGGGGAGGGGGAGAGGTGTGGGGGCTGATTCAGCGATAGGGTCTCGCCACGCTCCGTTCCCGGGGACGCGGAAATCGCGCTGCAGTTACACAAAGCTTTTCTCCGATACCGCCTCGAGTAACAGAGTTCAGTTCCCAGACCCGCACCTCAAACCAAAAAAATAACACTTGCATTTCTCTAGCGCCTTTCACTGCCTCAGGATGTCCCCAAAAGCGTCTCACGGCCAATGAAGTACTTGGGCGAAAAAGGTAGTCACTGTTGCAATGTGGGAAACACGGCGGCCATTTTGCGCACAGCAAGCTCCCACAAACAGCGATGTGACAGCGACCCAGATCATCTGGGTTTTTTAGTGCTGTCGGTTGAGGGATAAATATTGGTCCCAGGACACCGGGGAGAATTCCCCCTCCCCACTCACCAGCTCTTCTTCCAATAATGGACTTGGGATTTTTTACATCACCCGAGAGGGCAGGCGGGGCCTCGGTTTAGCGTCTCATCCGAAAGATGACACTGACAGTGTGGTGCTCCCTCAGTACCGCCCCTCCGACAGTGCAGCGCTCCTTCAGTACTGCCCCTCCGACAGTGCAGCGCTCCTTCAGTACCGCCCCTCCCACAGTGCGGCGCTCCCTCAGTACTGCCCCTCCGACAGTCACTCCCTCAGTACTGCCCCTCCGACAGTCACTCCCTCAGTACTGCCCCTCCGACAGTGCGGCGCTCCCTCAGTACTGCCCCTCCGACAATGCGACGCTCCCTCAGTACCGCCCCTCCGACAGTGCAGCGCTCCCTCAGTACTGCCCCTCCGACAGTCACTCCCTCAGTACTGCCCCTCCCACAGTGCAGCACTTCCTCAGTACCGCCCCTCCGACAGTGAGGCACTCCCTCAGTACCGCCCCTCCGACAGTGCGGCGCTCCCTCAGTACCGCCCCTCCGACAGTGCGGCGCTCCCTCAGTACTGCCCCTCCGACAGTGCGGCGCTCCCTCAGTACCGCCCCTCCGACAGTGCGGCGCTCCCTCAGTACTGCCCCTCCGACAGTGCGGCGCTCCCTCAGTACCGCCCCTCCGACAGTGCGGCGCTCCCTCAGTACTGCCCCTCCGACAGTGCGGCGCTCCCTCAGTACTGCCCCTCCGACAGTGCGGTGCTACCTCAGTACTGCCCCTCCGACAGTGCGGCGCTCCCTCAGTACTGCCCCTCCGACAGTGCGGTGCTCCCTCAGTACTGCCCATCCGACAGTGCAGTGTCCCATTCGGCCTCTCTGTGTTGACAGCGACTGTATCTCTTGCCCCCCCCCGGCGACAGACCAGCAAGGTGGCCCCCACTCCGGCTGTGCCCTCCAGTAACCCGGCCGAGAAGCCCATCGTGCTGATGAAAGCCCGCGAGGAGGGCAAGCCCTCGGCGACCGGGGACGGAGCCTCGCAGGCACCCGCGGCCAAGGCGGAGAAGGAGTTCCAGAGGCCAACCCAGCCCGTCTACCAGATCCAGAACCGGGGCATGGCGCCCTCTGCCCCCAGCAGCAGCATGGACCGTAAGTAGCACCGTCAAAACCAGCAACATGTAGTTATATAGTGCCTGTTACAACAACAACATGTGTTCATATTCTGCCCTACACCCCTCCCTATCTCTGTAACCTCCTCCAGCCCCTACACCCCTCCCTATCTCTGTAACCTCCTCCAGCCCCTACACCCCTCCCTATCTCTGTAACCTCCTCCAGCCCCTACACCCCTCCCTATCCCTGTAACCTCCTCCAGCCCCTACACCCCTCCCTATCCCTGTAACAACCTCCAGCCCCTACACCCCTCCCTATCCCTGTAACCTCCTCCAGCCCCTACACCCCTCCCTATCTCTGTAACCCCCTCCAGCTCCTACACCCCTCCCTATCTCTGTAACCTCCTCCAGCCCCTACACCCCTCCCTATCTCTGTAACCTCCTCCAGCCCCTACACCCCTCCCTATCTCTGTAACCCCCTCCAGCCCCTACACCCCTCCCTATCTCTGTAACCTCCTCCAGCCCCTACACCCCTCCCTATCTCTGTAACCTCCTCCAGCCCCTACACCCCTCCCTATCTCTGTAACCTCCTCCAGCCCCTACACCCCTCCCTATCTCTGTAACCTCCTCCAGCCCCTACACCCCTCCCTATCTCTGTAACCCCCTCCAGCCCCACAACCCCCCGAGATGTCTGCACTCCTCTAATTCTGTTCTCCTGAGCATCCGTGATTATAATCACTCCACCATCGGCGGCCGTAGAGTATACTCAAGGCTGATATCAATAGATTTTTGGACTCTTACGGGAATTCAGGGAATGGGGATCGGGCAGGACTGTGAAGTTGAGGTCGAAGTTCTGCCGTGATCTGATTGCAGGCTCGAGGGGCTGATGGGATTGACCAGAATGGTCCCGGGGGATGTGGGACTTCAGTGACGGGGAGAGACTGGAGAAGCTGGGGTTGTTCTCCTCGGAGCAGAGAAGGTCGAGAGGAGATTCGATCGAGATGTTCAGAATCACGAGGGGGGTTTTGATGGAGTAAATCAGGAGGAACTGTTTCCCCAGAGCAGGAGGGCGACGGGTAACCAGAGGGACACAGATTGACGATAATCGGTAAAGAACCCGAGGGGGAGATGAGCAGAATGTTTTTAACGCAGCGAGTTGTTGTGATCGGGAACGCGCTGCCTGAAAGCTCGGTCGGAGCAGGTTCAATAGTGACTTTCAAACGGAGGGAATTGGGTAAATACTGGAAGGGGGAAATGTGCCGGGGCTGTGGGGTAAGAGCAGGGGGGGAGTGGGACTGATTGGATCGCTCTGTCACAGAGCCGGCACGGCACGGGCTCGAGGGGCCCAGTGGGATCCTCCTGTGCTGTATCGGTCTATGAAGTTGAAGGCGCATCAAGAAAGACACGCATTTATATAGCGCCTTTCATGACCACAGGACGTCCAAAAGCGCTTTACAGCCCAATGAGTTATTTTGAAATGTGGTCACTGTTTAATGCAGGAAACTCGGCAGCCAGTTCACGCACAGCAAGCTCCCTCAAACAGTAGTGTGATCATAACTCAGATAAATCTGTTCTATTCATGTTGGTTCAGGGTTAAATATTGGCCCCAGAACACCAGAGAGAACTCCCCCTACTCTTCTTTGAAATTATGTCCAGCTGCGAGGACAGACAGGGCCTCGATTTAATGTCTCATCTGAAGGACATCCCCTCCGACAGTGCGGCGCTCCCTCAGTACCGCCCCTCCGACAGTGCGGCGCTCCCTCAGTACTGCCCCTCCGACAGTGCGGCGCTCCCTCAGTACAGCCCCTCCGACAGTGCGGCGCTCCCTCAGTACTGCTCCTCCGACAGTGCGGCACTCCCTCAGTACCGCCCCTCCGACAGTGCGGCACTCCCTCAGTACAGCCCCTCCGACAGTGCGGCGCTCCCTCAGTACTGCTCCTCCGACAGTGCGGCACTCCCTCAGTACAGCCCCTCCGACAGTGCGGCGCTCCCTCAGTACTGCTCCTCCGACAGTGCGGCGCTCCCTCAGTACCGCCCCTCCGACAGTGCGGCGCTCCCTCAGGACTGCCCCTCCGACAGTGCGGCGCTCCCTCAGTACTGCCCCTCCGACAGTGCGGCGCTCCCTCAGTACTGCCCCTCCGACAGTGCGGCACTCCCTCAGTACCGCCCCTCCGACAGTGCGGCACTCCCTCAGTACTGCCCCTCCGACAGTGCAGCACTCCCTCAGTACTGCCCCTCCGACAGTGCAGCGCTCCCTCAGTACTGCCCCTCTGACAGTGCGGCACTCCCTCAGTACCGCCCCTCCGACAGTGCGGCACTCCCTCAGTACTGCCCCTCCGACAGTGCAGCACTCCCTCAGTACCGCCCCTCCGACAGTGCAGCGCTCCCTCAGTACTGCCCCTCTGACAGTGCGGCACTCCCTCAGTACTGCCCCTCTGACAGTGCGGCACTCCCTCAGTACTGCCCCTCCGACAGTGCGGCACTCCCTCAGTACTGCCCCTCTGACAGTGCGGCACTCCCTCAGTACCGCCCCTCAATGACTGTACTGACGCTTGTTCTGTTGATTGACAGCGGTGATGGGTGAAGTGAAGCTTCACCCACCCGAGAGGATGAAGCACGGGATTAAGCTGGTGGACGATCAGATGAACTGGTGTGATAGTGCCATGGAGGTAAGCACCACCGACCTCGCCTGCAACAACAACAACCTGCATTTATATAGTGCCGTTAACGCAGTAAATCGTCCCAAGGCGCTTCACAGGAACGATTATCAAACAACAATTTGACCCCGAGCCACATATGGAGATATTGGGAAGGTGACTCACAGAGGTCGGTTTTAAGGAGCGGCTTGAAGGTGTAGAGAGAGGCGGAGAGATTTGGGGAGGGAATTCGAGACTTGGGGCCCAGGCAACAGAAAGCACGGCCACCGATGGTGGAGCGATGGGCAAGAGGGCAGAATTGGAGGAGCACAGAAATCTCGGAGGGTTGTGGGGCAGGAGGAGGTTACAGAGATAGGGAGGGGTGTAGGGGCTGGAGGAGGTTACAGAGATAGGGAGGGGTGTAGGGGCTGGAGGAGGTTACAGAGATAGGGAGGGGTGTAGGGGCTGGAGGAGGTTACAGAGATAGGGAGGGGTGTAGGTGCTGGAGGAGGTTACAGAGATAGGGAGGGGTGTAGGTGCTGGAGGAGGTTACAGAGATACGGAGGGGTGTACGTGCTGGAGGAGGTTACAGAGATAGGGAGGGGTGTAGGGGCTGGAGGAGGTTACAGAGATAGGGAGGGGTGTTTGGCTGGAGAAGGTTACAGAGATAGGGAGGGGGGTTACAGAGATGGGGAGAGGTGTAGGGGCTGGAGGAGGTTACAGAGATAGGGAGGGGTGTTACAGAGATAGGGAGAGGTGTAGGGGCTGGAGGAGGTTACAGAGATAGCGAGGGGTGCAGGGGCTGGAGGAGGTTACAGAGATAGGGAGAGGTGTAGGGGCTGGAGGAGGTTACAGAGATAGGGAGGGGTGCAGGGGCTGGAGGAGGTTACAGAGATAGGGAGGGGGGCTACAGAGATAGGGAGGGGTGTAGGTGCTGGAGGAGGTTACAGAGATAGGGAGGGGTGTAGGGGCTGGAGGAGGTTACAGAGATAGGGAGGGGTGTAGGTGCTGGAGGAGGTTACAGAGATAGGGAGGGGTGTAGGGGCTGGAGGGGTGTAGGGCTGGAGGAGGTTACAGAGATAGGGAGGTGCGCAGGGGGTGGAGGATGTTACAGAGATAGGGAGGGGCGAGGAGGTATTTGAATAGGAGGATGAGAATGTTGAAATCGAGGCGAATGTTGAAATTGAGCGGGACTCGGTGCGAGTTAGGACACGGGGCAGTGAGCACAGCGGGTGATGGGTGAGCGGGACTCGGTGCGAGTTAGGACACGGGGCAGTGAGCACAGGGGGTGATGGGTGAGCCGGACTCGGTGCGAGTTAGAACACGGGGCAGTGAGCACAGTGGGTGATGGGTGAGCGGGACTCGGTGCGAGTTAGGACACGGGGCAGTGAGCACAGGGGGTGATGGGTGAGCGGGACTCGGTGCGAGTTAGGACACGGGGCAGTGAGCACAGGGGGTGATGGGTGAGCGGGACTCGGTGCGAGTTAGGACACGGGGCAGTGAGCACAGGGGGTGATGGGTGAGCGGGACTCGGTGCGAGTTAGGACACGGGGGCAGTGAGCACAGGGGGTGATGGGTGAGCGGGACTCGGTGCGAGTTAGGACACGGGGCAGTGAGCACAGGGGGTGATGGGTGAGCGGGACTGGGTGTGAGTTAGGACACGGGGGCAGTGAGCACAGGGGGTGATGGGTGAGTGGGACTCGGTGCGAGTTAGGACACGGGGTCAGTGAGCAGAGGGGGTGATGGGTGAGCGGGACTCGGTGCGAGTTAGGACACGGGGCAGTGAGCACAGGGGGTGATGGGTGAGCGGGACTGGGTGTGAGCTAGGACATGGGGCAGTGAGCACAGGGGGTGATGGGTGAGTGGGACTCGGTGCGAGTTAGGACACGGGGTCAGTGAGCACAGGGGGTGATGGGTGAGTGGGACTCGGTGCGAGTTAGGACACGGGGACAGTGAGCACAGGGGGTGATGGGTGAGTGGGACTCGGTGCGAGTTAGGACACGGGGCAGTGAGCACAGGGGGTGATGGGTGAGCGGGACTGGGTGCGAGTTAGGACACGGGGACAGTGAGCACAGGAGGTGATGGGTGAGTGGGACTCGGTGCGAGTTAGGACACGGGGACAGTGAGCACAGGAGGTGATGGGTGAGCGGGACTCGGTGTGAGTTAGGACACGGGTCAGTGAGCACAGGAGGTGATGGGTGAGTGGGACTCGGTGCGAGTTAGGACACGGGGGCAGTGAGCACAGGGGGTGATGGGTGAGTGGGACTCGGTGCGAGTTAGGACACGGGGACAGTGAGCACAGGGGGTGATGGGTGAGTGGGACTCGGTGTGAGTTAGGACACGGGTCAGTGAGCACAGGGGGTGATGGGTGAGTGGGACTCGGTGCGAGTTAGGACACGGGGTCAGTGAGCACAGGGGGTGATGGGTGAGTGGGACTCGGTGCGAGTTAGGACACGGGGACAGTGAGCACAGAGAGTGATGGGTGAGTGGGACTCGGTGCGAGTTAGGACACGGGGCAGTGAGCACAGGGGGTGATGGGTGAGTGGGACTGGGTGTGAGTTAGGACACTGGGCAGTGAGCACAGGGGGTGATGGGTGAGTGGGACTCGGTGCGAGTTAGGACACGGGGACAGTGAGCACAGAGAGTGATGGGTGAGTGGGACTCGGTGCGAGTTAGGACACGGGGCAGTGAGCACAGGGGGTGATGGGTGAGTGGGACTGGGTGTGAGTTAGGACACTGGGCAGTGAGCACAGGGGGTGATGGGTGAGTGGGACTCGGTGTGAGTTAGGACACGGGGTCAGTGAGCACAGGGGGTGATGGGTGAGTGGGACTCGGTGCGAGTTAGGACACGGGGCAGTGAGCACAGCGGGTGATGGGTGAGTGGGACTCGGTGTGAGTTAGGACACGGGGCAGTGAGCACAGGGGGTGATGGGTGAGTGGGACTCGGTGTGAGTTAGGACACGGGGTCAGTGAGCACAGGGGGTGATGGGTGAGTGGGACTGGGTGTGAGTTAGGACACGGGGGCAGTGAGCACAGGGGGTGATGGGTGAGTGGGACTCGGTGCGAGTTAGGACACGGGGCAGTGAGCACAGGGGGTGATGGGTGAGTGGGACTCGGTGTGAGTTAGGACACGGGGCAGTGAGCACAGGGAGTGATGGGTGAGTGGGACTGGGTGTGAGTTAGGACACGGGGCAGTGAGCACAGGGGGTGATGGGTGAGTGGGACTGGGTGTGAGTTAGGACACGGGGTCAGTGAGCACAGGGGGTGATGGGTGAGTGGGACTCGGTGCGAGTTAGGACACGGGGACAGTGAGCACAGAGAGTGATGGGTGAGTGGGACTCGGTGCGAGTTAGGACACGGGGCAGTGAGCACAGGGGGTGATGGGTGAGTGGGACTGGGTGTGAGTTAGGACACTGGGCAGTGAGCACAGGGGGTGATGGGTGAGTGGGACTCGGTGCGAGTTAGGACACGGGGACAGTGAGCACAGAGAGTGATGGGTGAGTGGGACTCGGTGCGAGTTAGGACACGGGGCAGTGAGCACAGGGGGTGATGGGTGAGTGGGACTGGGTGTGAGTTAGGACACTGGGCAGTGAGCACAGGGGGTGATGGGTGAGTGGGACTCGGTGTGAGTTAGGACACGGGGTCAGTGAGCACAGGGGGTGATGGGTGAGTGGGACTCGGTGCGAGTTAGGACACGGGGCAGTGAGCACAGCGGGTGATGGGTGAGTGGGACTCGGTGTGAGTTAGGACACGGGGCAGTGAGCACAGGGGGTGATGGGTGAGTGGGACTCGGTGTGAGTTAGGACACGGGGTCAGTGAGCACAGGGGGTGATGAGTGAGTGGGACTCGGTGCGAGTTAGGACACGGGGGCAGTGAGCACAGTGGGTGATGTGTGAGTGGGACTCGGTGCGAGTTAGGACACGGGGCAGTGAGCACAGGGGGTGATGGATGAGTGGGACTCGGTGTGAGTTAGGACACGGGGCAGTGAGCACAGGGGGTGATGGGTGAGTGGGACTGGGTGTGAGTTAGGACACGGGGCAGTGAGCACAGGGGGTGATGGGTGAGTGGGACTGGGTGTGAGTTAGGACACGGGGCAGTGAGCACAGGGGGTGATGGGTGAGTGGGACTCGGTGCGAGTTAGGACACGGGGCAGTGAGCACAGGGGGTGATGGGTGAGTGGGACTGGGTGTGAGTTAGGACACGGGGGCAGTGAGCACAGGGGGTGATGGGTGAGTGGGACTGGGTGTGAGTTTGGACATGGGGGCAGTGAGCACAGGGGGTGATGGGTGAGTGGGACTGGGTGTGAGTTAGGACACGGGGACAGTGGGGTTTTGGACGAACTGATGGTTACGAAGGTGGGAGGCCGTCGGAATAGTCGGTGTTGGGAGGTAACGTGACACAGTGAAATGAAACCCGGGTCATTAGGGCGGAAAGGCTGAGAGTCGCGAAGCAAGATCGGGGCCTTCTGCAGGGAGCGTTCCTTTGCACAGAAGGACCCAGTTGCCGGGAAGGGTGGTTGAGGAAGAGGACCTGGGCCAATTTTAAGGGATTGGCCTCCGGGTCTGTGTAAAGAAAGTAAGATTTGCATTCCCAGAGCGCCTGTCACCTCCCCTCAGGACACTTCACAGCCAATGAAGCAATCTTTTAGAAGTGTTGTAATGTCGGCAACCTTTTCCCCTTTCCTTAATATCTTTGCTTCACAGAAATCTATCAGTCTCTGATTTAACAATAACAATGGAGGCTTACCACAGAATTCCCAACTTCTGACTCGCTCGTGCTGCCACAGTATTTATGTGGCTGGTCCAGTTAAATTTCTGCTCATTGGTGTCCCCCAAGACGTTGATGGTCTCCATATACCTGGGTTAGACCACACTTGGAGCACTGTGCACAGTTCTGGTCTCCATATACCTGGGTTAGACCACACTTGGAGCACTGTGCACAGTTCTGGTCTCCATATACCTGGGTTAGACCACACTTGGAGCACTGTGCATAGTTCTGGTCTCCATATACCTGGGTTAGACCACACTTGGAGCACTGTGCACAGTTCTGGTCTCTATATACCTGGGTTAGATCACACTTGGAGCACTGCGTACAGTTCTGGTCTCTATATACCTGGGTTAGACCACACTTGGAGCACCGTGCATAGTTCTGGTCTCTATATACCTGGGTTAGATCACACTTGGAGCACTGTGCACAGTTCTGGTCTCCATATACCTGGGTTAGATCACACTTGGAGCACTGTGCACAGTTCTGGTCTCCATATACCTAGGTTAGATCACACTTGGAGCACTGTGCACAGTTCTGGTCTCCATATACCTGGGTTAGACCACACTTGGAGCACTGTGCACAGTTCTGGTCTCCATATACCTGGGTTAGACCACACTTGGAGCACTGTGCACAGTTCTGGTCTCCATATACCTGGGTTAGACCACACTTGGAGCACCGTGCACAGTTCCGGTCTCCATATACCTGGGTTAGACCACACTTGGAGCACTGTGCACAGTTCTGGTCTCCATATACCTGGCTTAGATCACACTTGGAGCACTGTGCACATATTATAAAAAGGATAGAGAGGCACTGGCGAGGGTGCAGCGATGATTTACAAGGAGGATACCAGAAAGCCTGAATGGCCGCCTCCTGTTGCCGTGCTTGACGGGTCTGTGTCTTGGCTTGCAGTACCTGATGGACCAGACAGATGTGCTCGTGATCGGGATCATCGGCCTGCAAGGGACGGGCAAATCCACGATAATGTCGCTGCTTTCTGCAAACACTCCGGAGGAAGACCAGAGGTAACAATGAGGGTCTTGTGGGCACAAAACCGGGAGACCAGCTTGATACACGGCAAACAATTTATACGTACACCTGTGAAACAGCAAATAATATTTATATCGCGCCTTTAACGTACTGAAATGCCCTGTGCCGCTTCACAGGAAAGAAAGACTTGCATTTATATAGCGCCTTTCACAACCACCGGACGTCTCAAAGCACTTTACAGCCAATGAAGTACTTTTGGAGTGTGGTCACTGTTGTATTGTGGGAAACGCGGCAGGCAATTTGTGCACAGCAAGCTCCCACACACAGCGATGTGATAATGACCCGGATCATCTGTTTTTGTTCTGTTGGTTGAGGGATAAAGGGGTTATGGGGAGCTGAGTCCATGATCGGATCAGCCGTGATCGTATTAAATGGCGGAGCAGGCTCGAGGGGCCGAATGGCCGACTCCTGCTCCTATTTCTTCTGTTCTTGTATTCTTATGTTCTCTGCCCAACTCCTGTCTGAGGCTGAACCAGACG